>NC_041390.1:161130517-161303616 GCF_002162155.2 Triticum dicoccoides | reverse complement strand
TTAGGGATGCGCTTGTCCGAAATGTAGGGTAAGTTACCAGCGTACCCCCACCAGTTTTGACACCGCGACGTGGAGCTTCATTTCCGACTGAGGGGTAGAAGGGGAATTTCGCGTGTCTGGGTTGCGGGAGTGATTTCGGATGAGGAGGGAGTTCTCGCGCGCGTCCAAATTTCGGGATAACAAGGCGCGGCGCAGGTTGAAGAAGCGGGAGTTTCAAATTGGTGAGACAAAAGATACTCGAGCTTGAAAAATTCGGGATAACAAGGTGCGGATTCCTTGTTCGGCAGAACAAACTTAACGTGTAAAAAAACAATTCATACAAGACACAAGAGAGTCATGTCCCCTTTTACTATATTGCTATAGATGCCATTGAAAAAACTACAAGGAAAATGTAAAAAAATCGGGACAACAAGATTACCCTGCACAGTACCAAATCGATTCGCACTTCCCTCAACAACAACAAAAAACAAATCAATTCCCACCAAAGAAAGAGTAATGTCCCTTTTTATATGATTACAGATGCCATGATCTCGAATTTCAATTTTTGAATCCACGTTATGTTGAATTCGAATATATCGTTAGGTGACCTTGCGGTTTATAATTGATGTAGTCGTACATTTTGATCTTCCATCATATATGAACATTTCACTCCACCATGTGAACATATATATTGTCGTCTACCATATGGACTAAATTTGAATCAATTTTCCTTATTTGAATATGATTGTTGTCAAATTATACAATAATTTAAATATTATCTTGATAACAAAAAACATACATATAGCAGTAATCATATTTCACTATGAACTACATGTACCATAAGCTATCCAATTCAAATATTTGTATCCATTTTATGTTGAATTCAAATCATAGTACATTACTGGTCTAGCTAGCGAGATGTTTGGGATAATCTAAACCCTGTCTTCATACGTATAATTTTTGGCTGAATTGGGACAAGTTTTTGTATAAGCCTCTTGCAAAACCGAAGATTCTCTCAACAAGCCTCGTGGTTCTGAGAGGGAACGTGTCACCTTTGTGTGTGAAACGATATACGCTGCCTCCACCCTGATTTTATTTACAGAGGCAACATAGAACTATGTGAGTGCCCTGTTAAATTTTGGAATTATTTTAGGTTCATTTGGCCTTTTTATACATTAATTGAGTTTCTAGACTTTTAATGTACATAATCTAAATATGAATTGCATGCACATGCTTCGATGCACCAAAGTGGGTTGAAAAATCACATGTGTGTCCTTGGTTGAATTTCTAGGTCCCATGGAAGAAATGAGAATGAAATTCAAACATCTGGGCGTCATGACTCGGCCGAGAACATCGAGAAACTTTGATTTTAAATTCATGTAAATCCAAAACTCGCCTGGAAATCATGAAACTTGGCATGGTGTCATGTCATGGATATAACATGTTGTGGTAACAAATTGGGCCGATTTGGAAGCTCATGGTTCTAAGAGGGAACGTGCCACCTTTGGGTGTGAAACGATATACGCTGCCCCCCTTGAGTTTCTTAACAAAGGCAACATAGAACTACATTAGTGCCCTGTTAAATGTTGGAATTATTCTGGGTTCGTTTGTCGTTTTTTATACATTAATTGAGTTTCTGGTCATTTAATGTGCATAAGTCAAATTTGAACTATAAGCACATGCTCTCGTGCACCGAAGTTGGTTGAAAAATCACATTTGTATCCTCGGGTGAATTTCTAGGTCCCATGCAAGAAATGAGAATAAAATTAAAACATCTGGGCATCGTGGCTCGGCCGAGAACATTGAGAAACTTGGTTTTAAAATTCTTGTAAATCCAAAACACGTCTAAAAATCATGAAATTTGGCATGGATGTCATGTCATGGTATTACCATGTTGTGGTAAAATAATTGGCCGAATAGGAACAGATTTTGGTATAAGCTTTTGCAAACCGAAGCTTCTCTCAAGAAGGCTCGTGGTTCTAAGAGGGAACGTGCCACCTTTGAGTGTGAAACGATATACGCTGCCCCCCTTGAGTTTCTTAACAAAGGCAACATAGAACTACATTAGTGCCCTGTTAAATTTTGGAATTATTCCGGGTTCGTTTGTCATTTTTATACATTAATTGAGTTTCTGGCCATTTAATGTGCATAAGTCAAATTTGAACTATAAGCACATGCTCTCGTGCACCAAAGTTGGTTGAAAAATCACATTTGTGTCCTCGGGTGAATTTCTACTCCCTCCTTCCATCTATATAGCTCCTAATGTGTTTTTTGAGGCTAACTTTGACCAAACGTTAGAGCAATAATATATGACGTGCAACTTACACAAAGCATACCTTCAATTTTGTATGTCAAAGGAGCTTCCAATAATATAATTTTCATAGTATACATCTCATGTGCTATTAATCTTGTCAATAGTCAAAGATTGTCTTGAAAAACACATTAGGCCCTATATTGATGGAAGGAGGGAGTAGGTCCCATGCAAAAAATGAGAATAAAATTCAAACATCTAGGCATCGTGGCTCGGTCGAGAACATTGAGAAACTTGGTTTTAAAATCATGAAACTTGGCATGGTGTCATGTCATGGTAGTACCATGCCGTGGTAAAAAAATTGGCCGAATAGGAACAAATTTTGGTATAAGCTTCTTGCAAATCGGAGCTTCTCTCAACAAGGCTCGTGGTTCTGGGAGGGAACGTGTCACCTTTGTGTGCATAATTCAAATTTGAAATACAAGCACATGTTCCAGTGCACCAATGTTGGTTGAAAAATCACATGTGTGTCCTCGGGTAAATTTCTAGGTTCCATGCAAGGAATGGGAATAAAATTCAAAATTCTGGGCGTCGCGGCTAGGTTGGAAACATTGAGACTTAGTTTTTTAATTCCTGTAAATCCAAAACACGCATGAAAATAATGAAACTTGGCTTGGTTCCATGACATGGCACCAACATGCTGTGGTAAATTTGCAGTCCGATTTGCGAAGGCGCACACATTAACAATCAACAAAGTCATTTTGGAACAAGTGCTGTCACGTTACAATCGGAAACACAAGTATTATTGAAACCGTGGGCGTTCTACTTACTAGTACCATTTACGTGCCGCCACGCATCCCCATTTTTTATTAGCTAGGAGGCGCCGTGCAGGGTAGCTATTTGAGTACGAGAGGCGTGCGATCAGACCCCTGCACGTGCTTATCGGGAGGAGAGCCCTTTGACCTCCATCTGCCATCCACCTCTCTCCCAAGGTCTCCATTAATGGCGCCCGAGCCTCTGTTTAATGGCGTGGCTATGTCTCACTCGACTGAGATTTAAGAGAGAAAAAAGGAAATCTGAAAGCACGGATCTTGATGTAAGATCCGACGGACCTATATAGCATCTACTGTGACTTATAGCAAGACTGATGAATATATAAGGACGATTAATTTTTTTTTTGATCAAAGAAGGGCTTGCCCCTTCCGATTTTCATTACTGAAAACCACCACAATTCACAAGAAGTTCAGCACAACTCCAGCCTAACACGCAGGACTAAAAGCTACCAGATTGAAATCGCAACATCGCAAGAGGCCAACAAAGGCCAAACATCCGTGCTAGAACGCAACATTTCACAACCGATGACACAATCCACATCCTAAACCTATTATTACATCAAAAGAAACCAGGAAACTAGTCTCCACGGCGAGCGGCGATGAGCTCTTTCGTGTCCTCAAGACGCTGCTTGAGAACATCCACGGATTCCTCCACCAGCCTTTGGCGCTTGTTGCGGAGCATGTCATTCTCGTCCATAAGTGTCTTGACAATGACGCCGGTCCTCTTCAACAAGGCCCTGGTCTCCTCCTCCTGGTCTGCACTTCGGACGATCTTCTCGCTCAGCAGGTCACGCTCGGCCCGGAGCCTCTCATTGCCCTCCCTTAGTTGCCGGATGACGCCGGTAGCCTGTTCAAACGAGGCTTTCATGTCGTCCTGCAACCTCGCCCAGCTGAAGATCTGATCCATCTAGCTATGGACGATCGCATGCATGCGCCTATAACAGTCATCGCCTGCCCGCGAGAAATTGTCCCAGGCTGCCGCGGCGCGGCGGGACATCTCTGCTGCATTCGTGGCGCGGCGGGACATCTCTGCTGCTTCCACGGCGCGGCCGGACCAGTCTGCTGCATCGACGACGCGGCGGGACCTCCGTGCTACTTCAGCGGCGCAGCAGGACCTTTGTGCTGCTACTTCCGTGTGGCGGGAGATGTCGGCTTCTCTCACAGCGAGGCGGGACATCTCTCGTGCTTCCGCTTCCATGCTCGCCTCTCCCTGGTGG
This sequence comes from Triticum dicoccoides, assembly GCF_002162155.2. Taxonomy (NCBI): domain Eukaryota; kingdom Viridiplantae; phylum Streptophyta; class Magnoliopsida; order Poales; family Poaceae; genus Triticum; species Triticum dicoccoides. The sequence continues at coordinate 161,299,336 of NC_041390.1, read as the reverse complement.
CAATCTCTCGACCCAGAACTCACGCTGGCCATGGCAAACGCAAGGGAAGGATGCTGAATGACTTGTTTGTTTTTGTGGATGAGGAGTTGAGGAGGAATGTGCAGTCTTCTTGGCACACTAGTATTTATAACCGAGTACTAATACACTCCTAAGTGGGAAACCGTTTAGGTTGTGATCGGTGTGAACATGTTTGCAATTCAATATAGCATGGAGTAATTTGGAATGTGACGAGACGCAAGCTCAAAATTTATTAACGGTTCTAGTTTCGAAGTGCGGCACTATTCTCGAATGGAGTACTTCTTTTTCTAGTCCCTCCTTTCCTGTTTTATAGGGCTTATCTCAAAATTTTAGTTTTTCCATTTTATAACGCTCAATTTAGTTGTTCCGCAACACATGTTCAGATTCCAAGGTGCATTAAATCATTGCATGCAAGTATTAAGAGAAAATTGACCAATGCATGTACTTTATGCATGCATGCATTGCAATTAATGCATTGATAAACATAATTTTTTGAGAAAAACAAGAGCATTAATTAGGTGCTTTTGCAAACTATAAAAAATATTCCAGCACTCACCATCTTGGTTGGTGAGATTTTTTAATTAAGACCTATAAACCGGAAAGGAGGGAGTACTACTGTGTACGTGCAATAACTGGCACCGTCGTATACATATCTTATGGTTAATGGGGCGTTCGACAAGAATAGCCGTGTGGCGAGCTCTAGGCTAGTCTTTTTTTCAGACTCATTAAACCTATCTCTCGGGACTTCTCGCACGCACCATTGTGCCACCCACAAAAACTTGTACTCTGAGTTTAGTAGTACGTTATACAGGAAGAGAAGAGGTGCACGCATGCACTCGTCCTCTCACACACGCATCTGTTTTTTCTCGAAAAGGAGGATGATGACCCCCGGCCTCTGCATCTGGGAGTCACACACGCAAATTATTGAAATATATCGAGTGCAGTGCTTTGATGTGTCGCGTCAACTCATACATCAACGAGAAGTTTGATTATCCTCTCCCCCGCGGACTTAACTGCACCTGCCTTTGGCTGTATGATAGGTTGGTCACACACCTGTCAGGCCCACCTGTGATACACACAAAGGCAGGAGCGCCCCTCCCTCGCCCATGAGCGTGGTGGCTGGCAAGACTAGGAGAAGCTTTCGCTACATGCTCTCCCTCCCGCACGCGGTGGACATGCAGCAGTTCAATCGGTGTCAGATGGCCAGAAGCGTACTATAGTACTCCTCTAGTGCAGTAGTATTCCATCATTGTTTGACTTCCCGAAGAGGCGAAGAGCCAAGCGCAGCTCGGACGCTCATGTGGCAGTTTCATGTGTTGAGTAGTCTAGGATAGCATGTACCGTGCCTGCAAGCTTAAAATCGTTGGGGTCGGCTCCATGCTATGTGGCCGTCTCAAAGTTTTTAAAAAAAAATTAAAATAGTCTTCTGGCCCTACCCGAAAACTACCGCGTGTACTGCCCGGGAAAAGCTCCGCCCTCAACTTTTAACTACGCGAAAATAGTTCGAGCTTGTTCGTTCTATATAAATACAGTACTTACTGTATGTTTATTCACCCGTGGGATTGTTCAATGAATGGAGGGGCGGGGAGCACAAGAGAACAATACTGTAGTACTACTAGTAGTAAGTAGGAGTCATACAGTAGTCACCTTAAATAGAGAGTTTCTTTTCTTTAATGCCACGTACACAAATTGAAACGCTTGTTGTGGAGAGAAAAAAACATAATCACTCCACTATATATGGATGCAGGGGCCTAAGCGCTTGCTTTACTCGGGTTGCCCTCTTCATTCTCTCATCCTCTCCAGATATAAAACAAGACAGTGGTAGCGACATTTTCTCTCAGCTCACCGCTGGTCACAGATCCGGCCGGATCCCTTTGGCCGGTGTGTGTAGAGGACTAAAAGGTGCATCGTTCATGCGGTCATCGCCGCCGAGGGAGGAAACCCACAGCTGTCGGAGGGGCCCGATCCTCTGCTCGTGTCATTCTCTCCAACACATGGCCGGCTCGAGAGGTCCTCCGACCCTTCTTCCTCCCTGTCGTATTGTCCGCAGATCCGACCTGCCGCCGCCGACATCCCGGCGACCCTCAGGTATAAGTTCTTCGAAAGCGGCCTTGCTCTACTGCCCCAGCTCCCCACGTGTCTGCATGTGCATCTTTTTCTACTCCCATCAGCTCTTCCAAAGCCACCTAAATTTTTAGTATTATTAGAGGTAAAGCTACTTCATGCATTCAAATCTAGGGCTTTGTTCAAACAAAGAAGAAAGGGGGAAATTTTGTAGCATGAATCTAGGACTTGATTCAAAGAGGAAATAATATGGTGAAAGTAGTAGAGACCGGATACCCAACCGGTCTCTTGGTTGAAAAGGGAAATAATGGGAAAACACAGTACAAACTGGATAAGGAACATATCTATTATTGGTTGAAAAAAGGATAGAAAGTGGCGGTTGGTGGACAAGTCAACAGAGTATGTCCAGGATTAGATTTTCTGCCATCACATAGTAAAAGGTCTCCAGGATTAGATTTGCTGCCCTCACATAGTAAAAGGTCTCATGATTAGATTTGCTGCCCTCACATAGTAAAAGGTCTCCAGGATTAGATTTGCTGCCCTCACATAGTACAAGGTCTCCAGGATTAGATTTGCTGCCCTCACATAGTACAATGGCACTCCTGCTGTTTTCCCCAGTATGATAAGTAAGTTGCTCCTTTACGCTGCTGAGTGTCCTGGTGTCCCCACGGTCCCATGCCCTTAAACCAACTCTTTAGCTGCTGTTTGATTTACTGTGTCTGGTAAACAAGCAATGCCACCATTAAAGTAATCCCATATTTGAGGAATCTCATTGTTGATCATAATGCTTCTGGTAACATGAAGCATTGCTGACATTTTAAAATTTCTACTGTCCTTGCGTGATTGCCATTAACATAATTAAGATGCTTCTTTTCATTTTGTATATGTTTCGTATATTCTTATTGACCAGCAACTGTTTACTTTCTATCTTTTTCTGCAGATAGGGATATCCATTTCACCTTGTTGCTATTGTGACCTTTTGGTGAACTACACAAAACACTTTTTTTTGGAATGAGTGTCTTGTGCAGTTCAACTAAAATATCACGTGGGCAACATCTCTCAATTTTGGTGGAACTGCACAAAATGGTGATTGGAGTTTCCAAAATCTCCGTCAAGTTCTGCTGGTAATCTCGTGCAACATTTTATTAGCCTTTGCAAGATGGAGCCGTCACTGTCACCACAATGGCACTTTATTTTAGTGGAACTGCACAAAAGGATAAGAAAATTATAGTTGCACCTTACATGAGCCAGACAGCCAACCTTAATGTTCCTCAATTTTAGTGCAACTACTAAAGAAGAACCTGCCAGCTCACAAGAGCAAGTACTTCTTGCTAGCTGAATGATGCAATCTTTGCTTCATTTCAGGTGAACTGCAGAAAAAGGCGCATGAATTGAATCATGGAACTCCAGGCAGACCTCATCCAAGTAGAGCTGGAGGTTGAGTTCAAGGAGGCCGTTATTAAAGCGAAATCATGCTCTCATGTCACAGTGTTTGTGTTGTGCAAACAATAATACTCAACTACAGATGTTGTGATGGTCAAGAGCATTCACCAAGTTCTTCGATTGTAGGACATGGCTAGCCAAGATGGATTTAATCCCAATATTCACTTTATCAAAAGGCTCTAATGAGTTGGTTCTGAATCTTGCAAGCTGGGAATCAGTGAGATGTGTAGGCATCTTTGTTGTACTTATTATTTGATTCTTATTTGTTGGTTCTGATTCTTGCAAGCTGGGAATCAATGAGATGTGTAGGCATCTTTGTTGTACTTATTATTTGGATCTTATTTGTTGGTTCTGAATCTTGCAAGCTAGGAAGCAATGAGATGTGTAGGCATCTTTGTTGTACTAATTATTTGGATCTTATTTGTTGGTTCTGAATCTTGCAAGCTGGGAAACACGGCATGATGATGAAAAGGACAACAACCATAACAAACAGTTCAAACTTGGTAGTATTATCTTTGTGAAAGTGTGACAAATGTGTTGATCGTGTGCGTAGAATAATAATTCTAATTGTTGTGCATGTTGATCCTGTGGCACTGATAGAACGAGCGAATGCATTGCTTGTTTTAAGTATAAATTTCTATTAAAGCTAATTAAATTTAAGTAAAGTGACCACTAACTCCTATTATTACAGTACCAATACAGACCCGCTCGTGAACCGACGTGTGGCCGAGGGTGCATCTTCTGCCGGGCGTGCAGCGGACGAGGGAGGGGTAGTAACTGTTGTCGCCTGTACACACTCAGCTTACTGTTGAATCCAGTTCCCCAAGAGCTGAAAACTGAGCTGCTGCCGCCGTCTAGACACTCTTTCACTCGAAGAGACTCCAATGGCGATCCCAGGGGTGACCCTGCTGGATATGGACTTCAGCAAGGAGTTCCCCTTTGAGTTCGCCGTTCAGTCCTATGGCTGCACCAAGTTGAATGTGATGTACACCAACGATACGGACTCGGTGAAGCTCTGCCTCGCCGCAGTCCTATGGCTGCACCAGGTTCTGGAGCATTCGCCCGTTTCATCGGCAGCGCCGACTGCACCTTCGCTACGGTGGAGAGAAGGAAGAACGCGACGATTCAGCCATCTGGTGCAACAAGCTTGTCGACATCCAGAAGCAACACAAGATCATCAGCAACGGGCAGGAGAAGGACTCCGTGGTTGACCTTGCTGAGACCATCATCGACCCCTGATACACCAACATGAAAGAAGACCACCTGAACACGTGGGAGGTACCTCTGAATCTAGCCTACATAACCTACGCGGCCAAGGACGCATACACATGCTACGACATGTACAGGCAGATCTTGGACATGAGGGTGTGTCTGCTTCCCGTAACCGACGAGTACATGGACAGCTGCAGCGTCATGATCAAGCGTGCCAGGAAGGTCTAGATGTTGTACTTTATCTGTTTATAAGCACCTTTATCATCTGAGTGTTTCATGCATTAGCCTATGTGTCATAATTATCTGTTTTGTCCGAAATATTTCTTTTAAGAACCCGTTAACATGATTGCTTTTTTTAGTGGCTATTTGCTTATGATGTAAACTAGTTCACTTGTCCATAAAAAAAACTAGTTCACTCGGCTGCCGTGCTTTGAATCTCCTTCCTCCCAACATATTCCCCTCCTCAGGTGGACCCAGCAGGTCTCTGAATTTTCTCCCACTTTCTTTTTCGATGTAAACTGAGTTTTCTCCCAGTACTTTCCCCTAGAACCAACTCAACTGTCCCACGTCTAGCCTAAAAAATAATAATACCCCACGTACTATTAACTCATCAAATTAAAATGATATTTTATTTCATAAGCTGAAAGTTCTTACAAAATAATAATAATAATTGTTTATATATAACTTGGCAAGTTAACTCCTAGCGATTGCGTACATAAGCTTGCAAAGATTTTACTGACATGCAATCATGTGTTTATGATTTTATAACATTTTTCCGTCTAGCCCAACATGATATTTTCACCCAGCCCAGCAAGTTCGCGGATTTCGAGAAAAATGCAAATGGGATTTAAACGGGCTGCATAGATGCTCCATCATTGTTTCACCCAGCCCACCAAATGGACTAAAAAACAAATGGACTGGCTGACATGTGGGCCAGTAGGTCGAAGCCTAAGAAGGCGTTGTATTTACATCCAATGGCCGACATTCTTCTTCAATCTCTCGTCTTCTTCCCCCAGCGCTGCCGGAACTGCCATAGTGGGTGGCTGACTTGTGGGCCTACTAAGTTGACGAGGATGGAGGGCTTTGTCAACTTAGTCAATATGAACGATTCTAGCTCCAGTGACCGTACGATGTCCATCCAACGGCCATAGTGCTTCTTCAACCTCTGGTCTTCTTGCTCCATCCGCCCAAAGCTGCGCCGGTCGTGCCGCGTGCTCCTGCCTCTCGTGGCCGGCTATGATGCCGCGGAGGCCTCACCGCCCCCTACTCCTCCCACCGCTGGCCCAGGGTATCCCTCTACTCACCCACACCCCCCTGTTATTCTGCGGTGACGGCAGCCTCACGCCGCAGCCAAACCAGTGAACCCTCGAACTCCTCTCCGTGTGGGCATCCACTGCCGCGTCTTCCCCGGCTCCGTGTCGTCCCCTTCCTAGGTCTCGCCGTCATCCACCGCCTTGGTGCTATTGGCACGGCGTGGTCAATGTGGTCAACGAGCGACTTCCATCGGAAGAGTACTGTACGTGGAGAGGCTGACAGCTGGGTCCACGGCCACAACCCAGTTTTTTTGTGATTTGCCAAGTAAGTTGCTTTGTCAGGCCTGTTGGGCTGCAAATATTTCAAGACGAGGAGAGCTTCATTCGGCTGGCCGAGAAAATAGCCTATTAGTAATGAGAAATGGGTTGTACATTTTTAAAACACATCAAACCGGCAATTAGTTTCAAATATCTTTTTTTCATTTCGAGATTTTAAATTACATTAATTTTTATGCGTGGAGAATTTGTTGGATTTTATATTGATATACATTTATTTTTGAAATCAATTTGAATGTGAGTCGATATTTTGGGATTAAAAACAGTTCGGACCGCACCGAAATATGCAAAATTTCGTATAATTTTTTAACCGTGGCCACAATATGGGTTGTAATGCTAACAAAAAGAATATGGGCTCCAAAAAAACCTTAAGAATTAGCAAATGGACTGTAAATTATTAGAAATAATGGCATATGGGTTGTATGCTGTTTTCCACAGATTTGAGGCTTTCCTAAAAAAAGGTTGACGCACAAGCAGTGACTGTTGGATGTCCATCGAACGGCCCTCGTGCTTCTTCAATCGCTGCTCTTCCTGCTCCAGCCGCTCAAACAAGCACTGGCGGGACTGTCTGCTCCCTCCTCCCCGCGGCTGGTTGTGCTGCCGCGCAGGCCTCACTGCCCCACCGTACTCCCATCGCTGGCCTATCCATCCCTCTACTCACCCACACCTGCTATTATTCTCCGGCGATGGCAGACGAACCAGTAAACCCTTGTATAGTCGTACTCCCCTCCGCATGGGAAACAACTGCCGAGTCTTCCCTGCCTCCGTGTCGTTCCCTTCCTAGGCCTCGCCGTTGTCCACCGCCCTGGTGCTCTCAGCGCGGCCTGGTCAATGTGGTCAACACTGTCGGTGTCAAAACCGGCGGATCTCGGGTAGGGGGTCCCGAACTGTGCGTCTAGGCCGGATGGTAACAGGAGGCAGGGGACACGATGTTTTACCCAGGTTCGGGCCCTCTTGATGGAGGTAAAACCCTACGTCCTGCTTGATTAATATTGATGATATGGGTAGTACAAGAGTAGATCTACCACGAGATCAGAGAGGCTAAACCCTAGAAGCTAGCCTATGGTATGATTGTATGTTGTGATTGTTGTCCTACGGACTAAAACCCTTCGGTTTATATAGACACCGGAGAGGGTTAGGGTTACACAAGGTCGGTTACAAAGGAGGAGATATCCATATACGTATTGCCTAGCTTGCCTTGCACGCCAAGTAGAGTCCCATCCGGACACGACACAAAGTCTTCAATCTTGTATCTTCATAGTCTAACAGTCCGGCCAATGGAGATAGTCCGGCTGTCCGGAGACCCCCTAATCCAGGACTCCCTCAGTAGCCCCTAAACCAGGCTTCAATGACGATGAGTCTGGCGTGCAGTATTGTCTTCGGCATTGCAACGCGGGTTCCTTCTCCGAATACATCACAGAAGAATTTGAATACGAGGATAGTGTCCGACCCTGCAAAATAAGTTCCACATTCCACCGTAGAGAGAATAATATTTTCGCAGGTCTAATTTGCTGGCTTGTTTTGGCAGCATGACGTTACGTCATGGCCTGGTGATTATTCGAACCGTTTCTTTTAACCAGCCCCGCACATAACGCGAGGCAGTTTTTCGACACGTCTTGTCAAAGCAGAGATCGTGTCCCCTTATTACGGGATTCTCATCAATACGGGCGTGGGTAACCCAACCGTGCCATCAATTGCGGCGCTTGGGGGATAAGCGAGTTTTACCAGGCAAGTGGGGACACTTAGTTTCGTCCGCCCATATAAAGGGATAAGGATTCACCTTTCTATCCACGCCTTCCTCCTCCCTTACCCATCCGTTTTCGCACACTCGAGCTCTAGCACCCAAGTCCGCACTTCCCACCTCGACCTTCTCCAATCATGTCCGGAGCAGGAGGCAAGTGGATGGTCTCCTCCGTCACAGAGGGAGACATCAAGAAACTGAGGAGAGCCGGATACCTACCCGATGACATCGCTTACCGGCTCCCAGATGAGGGGCAGCTCATCCCCACCCCCAGGCCCCATGAGAGGGTAGTATTCCTCACCCATTTCCTCCGCGAACTGTGATTCCCTCTCCATCCCTTCGTCCGGGGGCTCATGTTTTATTACGGCCTGGATTTCCACGATCTGGCCCCACAATTCATCCTCAACATCTCGGTGTTTATCGTCGTGTGTGAGGCCTTCCTCCACATCAAGCCCCACTTCAGCTTATGGCTGAAGACCTTCAATGTCAAGACGAAGGTGGTGGGCGGCCGTCAGGTGGAGTGCGGAGGCGCCATGGTGGGCAAGATGCCCAACATAACATGGCTCAAGGGCTCCTTTGTGGAAACCATAAAGGGGTGGCAATTGGGGTGGTTCTATATCACCGAGCCGCGCGACCCTGCATGGGCAGCGGCCCCCAAGTTCTCATTTGGCATCCCCACGCGGCTCACCTCCTGGAAAGAGAAGGGCCTGTCCTGGGGTAGTTCGAAAGAGCTGATCGGACTCCAAACATGTATTCAAAACATGGTGGACAAGAAGCTCAAGCTTGTCAACATAGTCCAAGTTATGCTCATCCGCTGGATACTCCCGTGCCAACAACAGGAGTTCAACTTGTGGAAGTTCAATCCGGCGCAGCACCGAACTCTGAACAGGCTCTTCCACACAACTCATGAATACGCCTGGAGCGTGCTGTTCAAAAGTGCCGAGGTGCCCCCCCCCCCTATTACGGAGGATCGCGGATTCAGCGCGAAGCGCCAAGCCAGTGCGGTAAGCTACTTTACCTTTCACGGGATACTTATTTTTTATATAGATTGACTCTATGCGGGATCCAAACTCCCGTACCTTTGACAGGACTTGCAGAAGATGGCTGGGCAGATCGACTGTCCGGCTCCTTTGCCCGAAGGCCCCGCAGATGCTCTTCTGGCGAAGATGTTGACTCCAGCCCCTTATACGGTGCCGGAGAAGACCAAGAAGGCCAAGGGAACCCGAAAGAGTTCCCGACGCGAGGCATCGTTGGACTCACTGTCCGATGACTCTGCGGCGCACTCTTCCCCCGAAGACGAGGAAGAAGAAGATGCTCCCCCACCGACTGGGGGAGACAAGAAAAGGAAGGCTGCCCCAACCGGGGAGGCCGGAGGGTCCAAGAAGGGAAGGACTCTCCTTCCGGACAGTTCCACCGCTGCCGACGAAGGCGAAGACGAGTGGTTGCCCAGGGTCAAGCCCCCGGGGAGGTCGTAAGTATTCAGATACCAGAGTAACTCATAGGATTCCTTTGTCGCACTGCTTTCCCTAATGCCGAACGCAATTATACAGGCCGCCACGAGCCAGTATCGATGTATCATCGGACGGCTCCTTGGGCTTGTCGGACATGGATATTAATCCAGTCCCGGCCGCCACCTCCCCTCATCCTGCCGACGACACCGAGGTGTTGTCTCAAGAGGCACCGGATCATGGGGAGACAGTCCCGGAGGTGCCTCAAGGTGACCTTCCGGACTCCGGGAGCCGAGGGGACGGGGCCCCTGAGAGCTCCGAGTTTGGCCCTCAGCCGAACACCATGCCGGAACCTCCAGCGGTTCCAGGCTCGGGCAGGCGGTCTCCTTCTAAGAGGGGAAAGACGCCTGTGACGGTGACCTCTGTCCATCCAAAGGCGCCGGACAATCTGCTGGAAGCGCTTCGCAGCGCTTCCATCGACGAGGATCACCGCACTATCATGAGTGCGGTGATCAAGAAGGTTCAGTCCGCCAAGAGCGGATTGACTGAAGCCTATGCCAGCCTTCTAAAAGGCTTTGAGGTAAGTGTTTTAAAATCTAGTAGAAATATTACCGCATAGACAGTAGCCCCTGATGCTTTGTTCGGTGTTCACAAAGAAAATCCGAATAGAGGATCAAATAATATTGCAGGAGTCTAATATAAGTGTGTCAATATGCATATGAAGGCTTCGTTGCTGGCGCCCGCCGCACTAACTGCGGAGGTCGCCGTACTGAAGCAGGACCTTGAGGGGTCCAGGAAAGAGCTCGGCCTTGCCAAGAGGCAGCTCGAGGAGAACAAGGGTAAGTAATACCATGTCTTATGTATATATATATATATATAAAAGAGGACGCGATTGCAAAATGACAGGATCATCGTATGTTTGCCAGGGGCCACGACCGAGGTGGCGACCCTGAAGTAAGCGCTAACCAAGGCCGAAGATACAGCGGCCAAGGAGCGCACCGAGCGAGAGAAGCACGAGGCTCGGCTGGGCGAGGTGCAGCAAGAGCTCCAGGCTCTTGTGGCGAAGCACGAGGCGTTGGAGCTTGACTCCAAGACGCGGGAGTCTGAGCTTGCCGCGGCCCTCGAGAGTGTAAAAAGTGCCAAGGCCGAAGACCAAAAGGCCCTCCAAGAGATCGACGCAATGAAGAAGGTAGCAGCGGGTAAGGCTTTCTATATGCAAAGCAAGCATGTAAAAGTAAATTACCGATTACTTACCCGGATCCGGAGCTCTTCAGGAGCATTCGTAGATTTGCCCCGCAGTGTGTCCGATGCCGCACAATTTTTCCAGGCCAAGGACGGAAGCTCGACAGAGAAGCTGTTCTGGTCTCAGTATGCTGAGGCCGAACATCCGGTGCCAATGAGCGACCAGCTGAAGTAGATGGTCGAGCTACATAAGGCGGCCGATCAGGCCATGAAGAGGTTTATAGTCTGGCTGTGGCCAGGCGACGCCCTTCTGAACAGCTTCTTCGGCCTGGTGAGGCGGCTTGTGGATGCGTGCCCGCGGCTGGAGGTCGTCAAGCGATCTGCCTGCATTGAAGGTGCACGTCGGGCTTCTGCCCGTGTGAAATTGCAGTGGGTCAAGCTAGACGCCGTGAAGCTGATCAAGGAGGGTCCGCCGGAGGGCAAGGAGCACCGCCACCCTGAGATGTACTACGAGGGTGTTCTGTCGGGTGCCCGTCTTATCGCGGATGAGTGTTCAAAAGATGTAATATTTGAATGAGACTTGCTCGTTTTATCCTGTATTTATGAAAACTTGTTTCATATGCGCTATGCAACGCTTGTTTGAATTTAAAATATTACCTTCTGTTTGGTCGTTTATCCAATCTGAGAGATGGCTAGTCCTCGGCTTCTGCCCCCATGCCACGAGTGCTGGGGTGTTCGGGATAAACCTGAGCACTCTTGTTCCCATATTTGGGTCCTTCGAGGGAGGTGCTCAGCACAACGAACAAGGCAACCGGACTAATAATGCTTTATCACTCTCACTTAGCCATAGAATTCTATAATTTTAAATTTCGGCAAAGCCCTTGATATTCGGAAGGCCGAATTCGGGGTGCGATACACGCCTGTAAGCCGGATAGGGCCGGCCCCTCGCCCTAAGCGACATAAGTCTTTAGGGACTCGAAAAACCTCGCCGAACAGCGACCAGTTTCTCGCCTTATCATGACAGTTAGTTTTAGCTTTCTCTACTGAGGTGCTAAGCCCGGCAGAACCGGGGCACAATCGCAGTAGTTCTACTAGTGCTACCTTAGCCGATAGAGCGTAACGTAAGGTACCAAAACGTAGGAGCCGGGCAAACCCAACATTTGACCAAAGACATGATTCGGAGCTGATGCATATAATGCTATAAGTTCGGGGTGCCGCACTTGTGAAAGTGTTCGGACTTTTAACACCGTATTGTGAGGTATGTAAGCCCCTGGTGTATTAGCCGTACCAAGGTGTATGGTTGCAAGGCATCATTAATGAAGACATATATATATATATATATATATATATATATATATATATATATATATATATATATATATATATATATATATAACAAGAATGCAATAATAGGCGTAATGTCATGCATTGTTTATTAAAAAAATTGCGTTAAAGCAGAGTGATACAGATAGTGCGATAAGCAAAGAGTAGGACTATGTCCCTTCCAAGGGCAAGCTGAGGAATGATATGAAATCGAATATTTCGCTCGTTACTATAATCAACCTAGGAATTCTGTGGTATGACGTAGCTGTGTGCCTCCTTGGTTGATGCATCATGTGTTCGACAATAGTGCTGCCGGACAGTGTTTCCAGAGATTAAGGTCCTGAAAGAAAAAAAGAAAAATAACCAAACAGGAAGCCCCTAGTGCGGTTTAAGCCGCGTCTTGGGGCGTACCCCAGTTGTGCCCCCTTCCCCACCTGTGCCCATGGTATTTTTAATGCGTAATTATGTACGCGCGGCACGAGTTTTGCCGCTGGGCTGGGATTGGGGTGGCCGCCGTATTGCTACACGAGCTCAGATCGCGCCAGGCGGTCTATTTGCCGATTGCCCCGAGCGCACTTGAAGGTGTCCGGGCTGTGAAGCGCCGAACTGGTTGATTGCCTTGAGAGGCTGCTTTGCGCTTCTGCTGCGAGGGCTGCGGTGTGCTCCTCTGTTCGGAGAGAGCGCTCTATGTTTCCATTGTGTAATAACTCCGCGAGGTCCTGGCATCTTGAGCTTGAGGTATGCATAATGCGGTACCGCATTGAATCTAGCAAATGCGGTTCGCCCGAGCAGCGTGTGATAACCACTGCGGAACGGGACTATATCGAAGATTAACTCTTCGCTTCAGAAGTTATCCGGGGATCCAAAGACCACTTCCAGTGTATTTGAGCCTGTGCAATGGGCCTCTACACCTAGAATGACGCCCTTAAAGGTCATTTTTGTGGGTTTGATCCTTGATGGGTCTATGCCCATTTTGCGCACCGTGTCCTCATAAAGCAGGTTCAGGCTGCTGTCGCCATTCATAAGGACTCGAGTGAGGTGAAATCCGTCGATGATTGGGTCTAGGACCAGTGCGGCGAATCCGCCATGACGGATACTAGTGGGGTGGTCCCTATGATCAAAGGTGATAGGACAGGAGGACCAAGGGTTGAACTTTGCGGCGACTGGCTCCAACGCATATACGTCCCTGAGCGCACGCTTCCGCTCCCTCTTGGGGATGTGGGTTGCGTATATCATGTTCACCGTCCGCACTTGCGGGGGAAACCTCTTCTGTCCTCCAGTGTGCGGCTGCCGGGGCTCCTCCTCGTCATTGCTATGCGACCCCTTGTCCTTGTTTTCGGCAATTAACTTGCCAGCCTGCTTGAACACCCAACAATCCCTGTTGCTGTGATTGGCTGGCTTGTCTGGGGTGCCGTGTATTTGACACGAGCGATCAAGTATATGGTCCAAGCTGGACGGACCCGGCGTACTTTGTTTGAATGGCTTTTTCCACTGACCGGGTTTAGAGCCTTTGAATCCGGCATTGACTGCCGTATCCTCAGTATTTTCGTTGTTAATGCGACGCTTATGCTTGTTGCGACGTGACCTGCTATTGCCGTCCTTGGTATCCGAGGTACCATGGTTCTTTGATATGTTATTACTGCGAGCCAGCCAGCTGTCTTCTTCCGCACAAAAGCGGGTCATGAGCGTCGTGAGAGCTGCCATAGATTTCGGCTTTTCCTGACCAAGGTGCCGGGCTAGCCACTCGTCACGGATGTTGTGCTTGAAAGCCGCTAAGGCCTCCGCATCCGGATAGTCAACGATTTGATTTTTCTTTGTAAGGAACCGAGTCCAGAATTGCCTGGCCGACTCTTCTGGCTGCTGAATTATGTGGCTCAAATCATCGGCGTCTAGTGGTCGCACATAAGTGCCCTGAAAGTTGTCAAGGAATGCGGCTTCCAGATCTTCCCAACAGCTAATGGAGTCCGCTGGCAAGCTGTTAAGCCAATGCCGCGCTGGTCCGTTGAGCTTTAGTGGGAGGTATTTGATGGCGTGTAAGTCATCGCCGCGGGCCATGTGGATGTGGAGGAGGAAGTCCTCAATCCATACCGCGGGATCTGTTGTGCCGTCGTATGATTCAATATTTACAGGTTTGAAACCTTCTGGGAATTGATGTTCCATTACTTCGTCTGTGAAGCATAAGGGGTGTGCGGCGCCTTTGTATTGGGCTATATCGCGACGCAGCTCGAATGGGTCTTGCCCGCTGTGTTCGGCCCGGCCGGATTTGCTTTTACTGTATCCGGCGTGACATTTGTCGTCTCGCAGAGTGGTGCGCCCTCGTGATCCATAGATCGATCTTGAATGCTTTGCCTTGTCCTCCAATATGTCTCGCAGGTCTGGCATATTTCCCCATGCCTTTTTATTTGAATGGCGTTGGGGTGGAGGCTGAGCTTTTGGCTGGAATGCCTCTCTATCACGGCCACGAGGTGGCCGATCAGCCGTATCATACACTTCTTCCTCCAGTCGGGGTAGCAACCTGCGCCTTGGGTAACTCTTGGAGGGGCGCTCGAGTTTATATTCCTCGACCGCGAGGACTTCAGTCCATTTGTCAGCTAGCAGATCTTAATCAGCTTGAAGCCGCTGCTGCATTTTCTTCAGGCTATTTTCCGTGGCCATAAGCCGGCACTTGAAGCTCTCTTGTTCGACGGGATCCTTTGGTACGGAGAATTCATCATCGCCGAGGCTTGCCTCGTCTTCGGAGGGGGCATGTGATTGTCATCCTCCTCCTCTCCGTCTGCCGCTCTCTCAGGAGAGCTGGCTCCTCCATCCTCCTGCTCTAAATCTTGCTGGAGGGGTTTGTTGTTTTCTTCGACACTATCCGGAGTGTTATTATCTCCGGTGCCGGTATCACCACTTTTGCTTTGGCGGGACTTAGAGCGGCGCCGCTGATGTCGGCGTTTAGGTTGCTTCTTGGAGGGGTCATCCTCTGCTGTCCCGTCGCCGTTGCCTTCTTTGGGTGTATCCACCATGTATATGTCATATGACGAGGTGGCTTTCCAGTGCCCTATAGGTGCTGGTTCATGTTCGTCTCCTACATCGTCGTCCATACCATCGATGTCTTCGGAGTCGAAGTCGAGCATGTCGGTTAAATCATCGACAGTGGCTACGAAGTGGATGGTGGGTGGGCATCGAATTTTTCGTCGTCCGCATCCCAATCCTGTTGGCCATAATCCGACCAGGGCTCTCCTGACAAAGAGAGAGACCTTAGTGAATTCAGAATGTCGCCAAAGGGTGAGTGCTGAAAGATATCCGCGGTGGTGAATTCCATGATCGGCGCCCAATCGGATTCGATTGGCAGGGGCGCAGATGGTTCGGAGTCCGGAAAAGAGTCCGGCACCTTGGAGTCACGGGCTGCACATAGGGTTATGCTGGTGTTCGGATCGATCGCCGTTGAGACTGCAGCCCCTGAGGCGGTGTCTAACCACCCGTCCTCGACTGGCGTAGTTGGCTCCGAGCTAAGAGTCGAAGCTGATGCGGGCGCAGCCTCTGGGGTACTGTTCGGCAGCAGAGCTAGGTCGTACCCATCGCGATAGTGCGGCGCGCCCGGCTGTGGCTCGAATCCGTCGAATATCAAGTCTCTGCGAATGTCGGCTGTGTAGTTCAAACTTCCAAATCTGACCTGATGGCCAGGGGCGTAGCTTTCAATCTGCCCCAGATGGCCAAACGAATTAGCCCGCAGTGCAAAGCCGCCGGATACGAAGATCTGTCCGGGGATAAAAGTCTCACCCTGGACCGCATCGCTATCGATGATAGTAGGAGCCATCAAGCCTAACAGTGACGACACAGAGGAACTCTCAATGAAAGCACCAATGTCGGTGTCAAAACCGGCGGATCTCGGGTAGGGGGTCCCGAACTGTGCGTCTAGGCCGGACGGTAACAGGAGGCAGGGGACACGATGTTTTACCCAGGTTCGGGCCCTCTTGATGGAGGTAAAACCCTACGTCCTGCTTGATTAATATTGATGATATGGGTAGTACAAGAGTTGATCTACCACGAGATCAGAGAGGCTAAACCCTAGAAGCTAGCCTATGGTATGATTGTATGTTGTGATTGTTGTCCTACGGACTAAAACCCTTCGGTTTATATAGACACCGGAGAGGGTTAGGGTTACACAAGGTCGGTTACAAAGGAGGAGATATCCATATACGTATTGCCTAGCTTGCCTTCCACGCCAAGTAGAGTCCCATCCGGACACGAGACGAAGTCTTCAATCTTCTATCTTCATAGTCTAACAGTCCGGCCAATGGAGATAGTCCGGCTGTCCGGAGACCCCCTAATCCAGGACTCCCTCAACGACTGACATGCATCTGAAGTGGATTGTACGTGGAGAGGCCGACAGCTGGGTCCACGGCCGCATGCAAGGAAATGCCTCCTTATTACGCGCAAAATAATGATTCCTCCACCTGACATTAGGGACCCACCGAAAGGGCCTCTGTATTTTGTGAAAAAAACGTTACCGCCACTGACAGCTCGGACCCACCAGCTATATCTTCGCATGCAAAGAAGTGCCTCCTTATTACGCACACAAAAATGAATACTCCCCCTGTTAGCTGGAACCCAGTATAGTGGCAGGCTGACTTGTGGGCCTACTAAGTTGACGGGTGATAACCCATAAGTATAGGGGATCGCAATAGTTTTCGAGGGTAGAGTATTCAACCCAAATTTATTGATTCGACACAAGGGGAGCCAAAGAATATTCTCAAGTATTAGCAGCTGAGTTGTCAATTCAACCACACCTGGAAACTTAATATCTGCAGCAAAGTATTTAGTAGCAAAGTAATATGATAGTAGTGGTAACGGTAGCAAAAGGTAACAATAGTAAAAGTAGTGTTTTTGGTATTTTGTAGTGATGATAGCAATAGCAACGGAAAAGTAAATAAGCGAAGAATAATATATGGAAAGCTCGTAGGCAATGGATCGGTGATGGAGAACTATGCCGGATGCGGTTCATCATGTAACAGTCATAACCTAGGGTGACACAGAACTAGCTCCAGTTCGTTGATATAATGTAGGCATGTATTCCGAATATAGTCATACATGCTTATGGAAAAGAACTTGCATGACATCTTTTGTCCTACCCTCCCGTGGCAGCGAGGTCCTTACGGAAACTAAGGGATATTAAGGCCTCCTTTTAATAGAGAACCGGAACGAAGCATTAACACATAGTGAATACATGAACTCCTCAAACTACGGTCATCACCGGTAAGTATCCCGATTATTGTCACTTCCTGGTTAACGGATCATAACACATAATAGGTGACTATAGACTTGCAAGATAGGATCAAGAACACTGATCTGAAATCATGGCACTCGGACCCTAGTGACAAGCATTAGGCATAGCAAAGTCATAGCAACATCAATCTCAGAACATAGTGGACACTAGGGATCAAACCCTAACAAAACTAACTCGATTACATGATAGATCCCATCCAACCCATCACCGTCCAGCAAGCCTACGATGGAATTACTCACGCACGGCAGTGAGCATCATGAAATTGGTGATGGAGGATGGTTGATGATGATGATGGCGACGGATTCCCCTCTCCGGAGCCCTGAACAGACTCCAGATCAGCCCTCCTAAGAGGTTTTAGGGCTTGGCGGCGCCTCCGTATCGTAAAACGCGATGATTTCTTCTCTCCGATTTTTTTCTCATCGAAACTCAATATATGGAGGTGGAGTTGGAGTCGGAGACGCAACAGGGGGCCCATGAGGTAGGGGCGCACCCCCACCCTCGTGGCAAGACGGTGGGCCCCTGGCCTTCATCTTTGGCAGGTATTTTTCTTATTTTCTAAAAAGTGTCTCCGTGAAGTTTCAGGTCATTCCGAGAATGTTTGCTCCTGCACATAAATAACACCATGGTAGTTCTGCTGAAAACAGCGTCACTCTGGGTTACTTCCATTCAAATAATGCAAGTTATAGTCCAAAACAAGGGCAAAAGTGTTTGGAAAAGTAGATACGTTGGAGACGTAACAACTCCCCCAAGCTTAAACCTTTGATTGTGCTCAAGCAATTTAGTTGACAAACTGAAAGTGATAAAGAAAAACTTTTACAAACTCTGTTTGCTCTCGTTGTTGTAAATATGTAAAGCCAGCATTCAAGTTTTCAGCAAAGATTATAACTAACCACATTTGCAGTAACGCATAGGTCTCAAGTTTACTCATATCAATAGCATAATCAACTAGCGAGCCATAATAATAAAACTCGGATGACAACACTTACTGAAAACAATCATAATATGATATAAGAGGATGGTATCTCGCTAGCCCTTTTTGAGACCGCTAGACATAAATGTAGAGCACCTTTAAAGACCAAGGACTGATTAGACATTGTAATTCATGGTAAAAGAGATCCAGTCAAGTCATACTCAATGTAAATTAACAATAATGAATGCAAATGACAGCAGTGCTCTCCAACTGGTGCTTTTTAATAAGAGGATGATGACTCAGCATAAAAGTAAATAGATAGGCCCTTCGCAGAGGGAAGCAGGGATTTGTAGAGGTGCCAGAGCTCGGTTAGAAACAGAGGTGAATAATATTTTGAGCGGTATACTTTCATTGTCAACATAACAACCAAGAGATGGCGATATCTTCCATGCTACACACATTATAGGCGGTTCCCAAACAGAATGGTAAAGTTTATGCTCCCCCTTCCACAACAAGCATCAATCCATGGCTTGCTCAAAACAACCAGTGCCTCCAACTAACAAGAGTCCCAGGGGGAGTTTTGTTTGCAATTATTTTGATTTAGTTTGCATAAAGAATGGGACTGGGCATCCCGGTGACCAGCCATTTATCTCGTGAGTGAGGAGCAGAGTCCACTCCTCTTGAGAATAACAGTCATGAACATGCATTAAAATTAATCAACACTGAATGCAAGCATGAGTAGTATATAATCCACCATGAACATAAATATCGTGAAGGCTATGTTGATTTTGTTTCAACTACATGCGTGAACATGTGCCAAGTCAAGTCACTTAAATCATTTAGAGGAGGATACCACCCTATCATACCACATCATAACCATTTTAATAGCATGTTGGCACACAAGGTAAACCATTATAACTCATAGCTAACCAAGCATGGCACAAGAAACTATGATCTCTAGTTGTCATTGCAAACATGTTTATTCATAATAGGCCGAATCAGGAACGATGAACTAATCATATTTACAAAAACAAAAGAGGTCGAGTTCATACCAGCTTTTCTCATCTCAGCCAGTCCATCATATATCATCATAATTGCCTTTCACTTGCACGACCGAATGATGTGAATAATAATAATAGTGCATGTGCATTGGACTAAGCTGGAATCTACAAGCATTCACTAAACAGGAGAAGACAAGGCAATATGGTCTCTTTTGTCAGATCAACAATAATGCATATAAGAGCCACTTCAACAATTTAATCATGGTCTTCTCCTATCGACCCCCAAAGAAAAGAAAAGAAATAAAACTATTTACACGGGGAAACTCCCAACAAGCAAAAGAAGAACAAGAAATATTTTTGGGTTTTCTTTTTAATTACTACTACAAGCATGGAAAGTAAACTAATTAAAAGATACAACTAATTTTTTTGGTTTTTCTTAAGGTTTATTAAACACACAAGAAGAAAGCGTAAAAAAGGAAATTAAACTAGCATGGATGATACAATGAAAAAGTATGAGCACCGACATCTAGCAATGAGTGTGTGAGCATAAATGTAATGTCGGTGAGAAATACGTACTCCCCCAAGCTTAGGCTTTTGGCCTAAGTTGGTCTATGGCCACGGCTGGCCTGGCGGATATCCATAATAATAGTTGTTGGGGTCGTACTGTGATGAGGAAGAAGAAGGCTCAGATTGCCACTGGCTAACAATCATCTCCGGATCCCACTGGTAATTAGACTGTCGTGAAGGATTAAATTGTGGTTCTGGCTCTAGCTCCTTGGCTGGTGCAGGGTTCCGGTAGGCATGGATAGCCGTAAACGGAATAAGGTACGTGCCTACAGTCAAATCAAACAAAGAAGGAGCAGGCAAGGTAATAGTCTCAGGATGATGTTTATTAAAGAACAATTGATATTTAAGCTCTCCTTCCCTATTCTTAACAATAAAATCATGTGCAACCATACTTTTATAATCTAGATAAACACGAGGCAGAACTTTTTCTTCCTTCTCAGCATGCCTAATAGGTATGTTAAAATGTGCAGCTAGGCGTGTAGCATAGATGCCTCCAAAGATGGGGCCCTTGGTACGGTTCAGACTTAACCGTTTGGCAATAATGCTGCCCATACTAAAAGAGTTATCACCGTATAAACCGTGGTGCAAAATAATAATATCAGGGATACTCAGGTTTCCACAGTTCCCGCGACCAATTAAGCAACGACTAGCAAATAATGCAAAGTAGCGTAAAACAGGAAAATGTCTGCTAGTGATTCGTGCATCGGAAACCTTCCTTGTTTCCCCTACAGTGATAGTGTCAATAAATCCCTCCATGTCATCACGATGTGGTTCTTCTGTCTTGCCCACAAAAGGGACTAAAAGATTCGACAAAAATCATAAAGTGACATCTCCTTATGCTCATCATATAAATGAAACTCCACCGTAGGTGGTGAGTTCCTAGAATGGAAATGAAAGTTTTGCACAAAGGTATTTGTGAGCAAGAGATACTGATCGCATTGGTCGTGGAGGAAAGCGGTAAGGCCTGCAGTCTGAGCCAACTCATGAAAATCTTCATAAATCCGGGCTGCTCTTAAGAAATCCTCGGAAGGCCATTCACACGCCCGAACCTCCGTGGTGCGAGGCAGATTATACTTAGGCTTCGGTGCCTTTTCCTTCGAGCTTTGGCTCGATGAGCCCCTCAGAAGTCTCCTCATCATTTTCTGAAAAATTCTGAAATTTTTAGTAACTTCAAAATAAAAGTAAACCAAACTCAATAATATTGATAGCAACTACTCCTACAAGTGCCTAGGGCCTATATCATGCACCAATAATATTGATAGCAAGCTCAAGAACAGTGTCACCTAAGCAGCAAAGATTTGCAATGAATAAAGCACAAGAACAAAAACTAATTGGACCAATGGAGGAGTCACATACCAAGGAACAAACTCCCCAAGCAGTTTTGTGAGAGGTGCTTTGAGCAAGGAAATTGAAAATGGCAGCAAAACCAGCTTGGACTCGGGTTTGAGCTGGTTTTTCGTGTTTGGGGGATGAAGATGTCACATCCCTAGCTGCTGGTAGTGCTCTAGGCTAGCTTCATGTGTGCATCATGTCTATATTTTCGAAACTTGAACTGAGGAATTTTGGAAGCCTCAAAAACTTAAATAAAAGAGGGGCAAAAACCCTAGAAATCTCATTCATTGCTCCAAAACGCTCTTCTTAAATGTTTGATAATTTTTGGTAAGGGTTCTGGTCCCAACCAAAATATTGAACATTTTTAAGGAATTATTTTTGGGACTTTGGATTTAATTCATTAGCTATTTGAATTTGAATTATATTCATATAATTAGAATATAATTTCAAATACCCCTGAAATATTTTATGAGCTTTTGGAAAAGTCCATATAGCAAAATAGAAATATTCAGAGGAGCTTTTGGCATTGTTGAATTATTTTAAATTCAAAACAGTGGCAAAAGATTAAATAAAAATAAAACAAACAGAACAATAAAACAGGAGAGAGAGGAAACCTACCTGGGCCACTTACCCGCAGCCTACCTGGCGCCACCAACCGGCCCAGCCCATCTCCACCCCCTCCCCTGTCGTCTTCCTCCCTCGCCAGAAGGACAGAGGCGAGGCGTGGCGCGCGCCCGAGAGGCCTCGGCCACCTCCTGCTTCCTCCTCGACGCCCGGAGACGCCACGCACCCCCCTGCCTCTCTTCCTCACTCTCCCGCGTCCTCATCCTCTCCCCGGAACACTCTCCCCCTCCTCTGTTCTCCTCACCCGAACGGAGCCGCCGCCACCGACGAGAGCCACCGTGGCTACCGGCCACCCCACGCCTCACCGACGCCCCAAGAAGCTCCGCCCCGACCCCCTCTTCCTCCCCACCGATCCACGGCCCTCCGGAAGCCCTGCAGCGTCGCCCTCAAGCTCGCCCCCAACCTTCGGCCGCCGGCGAACTTTCGAGGATTCGCGAGCTCCAGCCCCTCCCTGGCCTCGCCGTTGCCTCCACCAGATCCGCTGTGAGCTACTCTTCCATTCCCCCTCCTCCTCGCGCTCGTTCCCGTACTCTAGCCGCCGTAACCACCTTGCCGAGCGCTCCTCGCCGCCGGCCATGGCACCGCCGTGGCCACAGGTGTCCTAGCTCGCGTCTGAGCACGCCCTCGGGCTCGAGATGTTCCCAGGAGCCGAAAACTCCCATCGGTTCGTCCGTAGCCGCACCATAGCATCGTCTTAGGCGACGCCCGAGCTCCGGTCGCCGTCTCTCTCGCCGTAGTTGCCGCTACCGGTCACCCCAGCCGCGGCCACAGCCACCGCTGGACGCGCCGCGTCGCGGACGTTCTAATGAGCCAAACCGCGCGCCAAACCATCGCCCCTAGCTCAAATCCGAGCCGCGCCGCCGTGCGGAATGGTCGCCGCCGGCGATACTCTGGCGACTGCCGACGGGGCACGCTTAATCAGTGTTAATGGCCCCACTAATTAAACCCACAGCCACTGACAGTGGGCCCCACCCCTGGTCAAACCCCAGTCAGCGCTGGGTTTGACCGGGATTAGCTCCTGTGTCACTGACGTGTGGCCCCCACACGTCAGGTTTGACCTGGGGCGCCCAGTTGACCCTGCTGACGTCACAGTGACGTGGGGCTGACGCCATAAATCATTTCTGGATTTATTTTTATTCAGAAAATTCCAGAAAATTGTATAAACTTCTAAAATTCATAGATATTCAACCGTAACTCCAAATTAAATAAATTATATATGAAAAATTATCAGAAAAATTCAAGGAATCCATCTGTACCATTTTCATGCATGTTAGAACCACTTAT
Organism: Triticum dicoccoides; assembly: GCF_002162155.2. Classification (NCBI taxonomy): domain Eukaryota; kingdom Viridiplantae; phylum Streptophyta; class Magnoliopsida; order Poales; family Poaceae; genus Triticum; species Triticum dicoccoides. The sequence continues at coordinate 161,276,326 of NC_041390.1, read as the reverse complement.
AGCTGTTGTTTAGCACAAGTCATACAAAGGGCATTTAAATAATCACATATGGAGTTTGAATTTGAATCTTGTATTCAAACCAACTTCATTTAATCTGTTGCTAGTTGCATTAGCTCAAAACACATTCATATTGCCATGTCATGAGCATGCATCATATTGTGCATTGCATTGATTGTATTTCTTCCTTGTTGCCGGTATCTGTTCCCTCCCGGTAGACGATGTTCCGACGTTGTGATCGTTGACACTGACAAAGACTCAATGTTATCTTCAGAAGTGCCAGGCAAGCAAAACCCCCTTGTTCATTCCGATAAAATCCCACTCTCTCGCTCCTGCTCTCTTTTACTGCATTAGGACAACAACGACATATTTGATACTTGCTGCGGTAGCTGAACCCTTTATCCTTTGCATGACCTGTCATTGCCACAGTAAATAGATGAAACCCACTAGCATGAGTAGGAGTTGTTTGAGACCTGATGTGCCTACTCATTCATGCTTGTTTGTCATGCCTGCTACTGCTTAGAGTTGAGTCAGGTCTGATTCATCGGGGATGAATCAGAGGCGTGTGAACATGTCCTACTGTGTGTGAGCTAAGTGTGTGAACACGATTTGGTAAAGGTAGCGGTGAGAGGCCATGTAGGAGTACATGGTGGGTTGTCTCATTGCAGCCGTCCTCAGGAACTGAGTTCTGTGTTTGTGATCCATGATTCAGCTACTACCACGCATTGGGCCCGAAACCAATGGACCCTCTCGGCTTCTTGATCACCCTTGTCCTCTGTCCAGGAGTTGCAAGTAGTTTCTGGTGTTTGTAGTATGCTGGAGGCCGTGGGCAGCGCTGACCGGAGGGGTGGGCTGTGATGCGGTAGGCACGTGGCCGGGTATACCGGGCGCCCGTTTGGTGTCACGGAACCCTGTTCACATCGTTTGGGGCTGTGAGCGAAACTCCGTCCGGATCTCCTCATGGATGGAACCCGAATAGGCGATAAACCTGGACTAGAGACTCGAGTGTTTAGGTAGGCCGTGGCCGACACCCACGTTGGGCTTCCGCTTGAAGGTTGCCGAGTACATGTCGTGTAAACGGCGGTAAGTGGTGAGAGCGTGTGTGAAGAAGTACACCCCTGCAGGGTTAATATGATCTATTCGAATAGCCGTGTCCGCGGAAAAGGACTTCTGGGTTGCTTATATCAGTTCATAGACAAGTGAAAGTGGATACTCTAAAATACGCAAGATAAGCGTGAGTGCTATGGATGGCGTTCTCGTAGGGAGACGGGAGCGGATCCATAGTGGTGTATTGATATGGTGAATATGTGGACTCGTGTGAGCCACCTCAAAAGAGTTACTTGTAGTCGTAGTTCAGGATAGCCACCGAGTCAAAGCTGGCTTGCTGCAGTTAAACCCCACCATCCCTTTGTTGATAATGATGCATATGTAGATAGTTCTGATGTAAGTCTTGCTGGGTACATTTGTACTCACGTTTGCCTATTTTATGTTTTTGCAGAGAGACTTCAGTCTCACTAGTAATTCCGCGTGGTCTTCGACGTTTAGCTTGTTACCTCAGCTACGATCTTGTGCCTCGGCAGGATTGGTAGATAGTCAGGCTTCTCAGCCTTTTTCATTTATAGATGTCTGTACTCAGACATGTTAAGCTTCCGCATGTGCTTTGACTTGTATGCTCTGATTGTTGGGTCATAAGACCCATGTTTGTAATATCTCGCTCCTCGGAGCCTATTGAATAGTTACTTGTGTCGTAGAGTCATGTTGTGATGCCATGTTTTATTTGCACATATCGAGCATATTGTGTGTATGTTATTGAAATGCTTGGTATGTGTGGGATCTGGCTATCTAGTTGTTTATCCTTAGTAGCCTCTCTTACCGGGAAATGTCTCCTAGTGTTTCCACTGAGCCATGGTAGCTTGCTGCTGCTCCGGAACACTTAGGCTGGCCGGCATGTGTCCTTCTTCGTTCCTGTGTCTGTCCCTTCGGGGAAATGTCACGCGATGAATATCGGAGTCCTGTTAGCCCGCTACAGCCCGGTTCACCGAAGTCCTGCTAGCCCAGTGCTACAGCCTGGATTCACTCGCTGATGACCGACACGTTCGATGCTGGGTCATGAATGCCTGTCCCTGTAAGTCTGTGCCACTTTGGGTTTACGACTAGCCATGTCAGCCCGGGCTCCTTATCATATGGATGCTAGCGACACCGTCATATACGTGTGCCAAAAGGCGCAAACGGCCCCGGGCTAAGGTAAGGCGACACCCGTGGGAATACCGTGCGTGAGGCCGCAAAGTGATATGAGGTGTTACATGCTAGATCGATGTGGCATCGAGTCGGGGTCCTGACAGCGTTGGTATCAGAGCTTGACTGCCTGTAGGATTACCAAGCCAAACTGGTCAAAGTTGAGTCTAGAAATTCTTTAGTTATGTAAGGGAATTGATTGTGGGATGGAACGTAAGGCTCTTTTTACTCCTTATACCTTATGCCTTCTGATCTGAGTCATCTTATCTTTCCTGCGGGGATTAAGAACTAGACTATCTCTTCTTTCTATCAGGATCACGTGTTACTAATCAGTGGACTTATAAGATTGTTGGATTTAAGTCTCAGTTCAGTTCCTACTACTTCCGTATGTTAATTGTTGATCTCGGAACCTTGGTATTGTGCTTCTGAGTGGTTATGCCACCATATTTGTGAATGTCTCAAATCTTTTCCGAGCATTTACAGCCGTTATGCTGCCCGAGTCATCCCAGGTTTCTAAAGAGTCTGATGCATTTGCAAAATCCTTTTTCTCCGGTTTCAATGTCTGTTAGGCCAGGTTAATCACACAAATTGTTGAGCTGAGGTACTCTACTGCCTCAACCTTTATGTTGGAGTTATTATTATGACCCTAGGTGTCTCAGGGGATCATCTAGTAGTCTAGCCATGATTTATGTTCCAGTGTGATGACTCTGGCCGTCATTATCGAAAGCATCCCGTGATGCCATTTAGTTAGTAGGTATTCTATTCCTGGGTTCTTAAACCCGATATTCACCCTACTTACATCATGTTGATAGTGTTGCTAGTTCTTTTAGTATATTAGTAACCTTTGCGATAGTCCTCGAGGTCCGTGGTATATCGTTCTTCCAAATACCATGAACCATTATGGCAGAAGTTTGTTGGATCAAAAGATCACAACAGGCCCTCTATGAGTTCTCCATGCTATATTGTGACTCTGCCAGCTCAACCTTTCTGCATGGGTTATCCGGAAGAATTATGTTGAACTTGTTCGGCATACCAACCCATGTATCCACAACTCAGAAAGTTATATGTTCCTTTGAGTTGTCCCTCTTTAGTTGTCTACTGACCTTCGTCTATCAATTGATAGTCAAGAGTATGCGTGCGTTCGTTTATCGATGCCTATTACTCTTGTGGTCCGTCAAGCCATTCCATCGCGGAATGACTAGGAGTAACAAACTCCAGTACCTCTTCCCTATCCAGGATTGGGTCAAAGAAGTTGTGCTCCGCAGATCAAATTGCTAATCCAGCTTTTGTTCTGCTCTACCTTGGAGTATTACATATTTTATATCGAGATTGTTATAGGAATTGCACACCATCCTATGAACTCTTGGTACAGTGATACTTCTTGCCATCATTAGTCATTCCTCGGTCTTCGTGTTGATGCAACCGGAATACCGACAAGTGAATCGTGACGTGTGAAATCAATACTGCTAGCAACTCTGTTGCTTGGTAGTTAAATGGACGATAACCTCATTCTCAGCGTATTGATTTTTGAATCATCCTTCTAAGACTGATCGTGCTACCTAGTCCTTATTTCGGTGCACCCTTCGATTGATGAGTTAGGATCTTGTCACGTCCTCACTCATTTGATCATATCGTCTTGCCCTCAAAAGCGAGATTGTTCTCGAGCTTAGTAACATACCGGTGGTTCGTGACTTTCCAAATATCTTCTCGGAAATATTACCAGGTTGTTCCCTGACTGTTATGTTGAGCTCGTGATCAAGTTGGTTTCTTGTGAACCACCTTCTCTCCAAGAATCGGTGTTAGATATCCCTGAGCTAGTTGGTTAAGCTAGACAACAACTTGGAGAGTTGGAAGATAAAAGCTTGCCTGACTTAGTTCGTTCCAAAGGGATATTCTTGTGTAGTGTGTGTTGAAGAAAGATGATATCTTCATCGATTGGTCCTTGTGATCAGTTGCTGGACCTATTGTCTTATCAATCCTTTGATTTGAGTGTGGGCTATCGTCAAATCAAATCAGTACCAACGATGCTCGTAATGTTGTCTTATTCGTGGTTGATCCCTCGAGCATACACCATTACATCTTTGGTCTGACCAATGCTATCACCGTGTTCACTTAACTATGGAATTCCTTTTAAAAGGAAACCTAGATGAATTGTTGTTGAGCCCATTGACAACATCCTTATCTCCTCCATGATTTTGTTGAACATTAAGCTAGTGTTGGAAACTTTTGAAAGCATTTGTTCATGCTAGCTCATGAAGCATATGTTTGGATGAAGGTAGTGACTTCCTTTAATTCATGTGCATCTGATGCAAGTTGCCGCCGTGGATTCGAGAAAGTCAATGTTGCTTTCTTTGGAATCATTCCAAATCAGTCATGCACACGTGCGAAGAATGCTGTGGTTTGAAGACTTGCAACCTTCAATCTATATGTATCCCTAGCACACCAAGCCACTGATTGATTTGTTCAAGGAGAAGGAGTTCCTTCATAAGAGATAATCCGGACTTATGTAAGGACTTCGATACCCTCGTTGATGGTTCCCCCTCCTGAACTCGGTAGTGTTTTATTATAAGACTACTACGTGGTCATGCTTGTCTGGGACAGCGTGTTCACATGTTTGTAGCAGAACCAGCTCATGTTTTGGAGCTTACTATCGTAGTTCATTCCCCGAGAATCTCGCAACGTCATCTCGTCGATTTGTGTTACAAATTTCCGTTTTTCTTCCTAGACTCGATGAGTCTGGAATATCCTGACACCAACCAGATCTGAATCTCAGGCAGATATGATGGTTGGAATATTTCCCAAGAATTATAATATTGGTCGCGCGATAACCGGTAAAGTGGATGTCGTGGCCAACACACCCAGCCAAAAGACATATTATTGTAGTATCTTGATTGAAGAAGTTGGCCACCTCCCCATAAGGATTTCGTAGGATTTACTCCCTAGTTGCCCTATGGATTTCTGTATTCCGAAGTCCGACCTTTTTACTTGATGTTCTAGATATCAAACCATATCTATGAATGGGTACACTAGCACATCAAGGAGAACATTAGAAGCGGAGTGCTAAATGTCTCTCGGTCGATCATCCAGATTTTATTTCCTTGGCCTCGCTAAGGTGAAATCTGAGAAGGTGTTATCTTCCTTTGCATCTGCATCCTCCATCACCATTCATCATGGTAGTAAGTTGTGTTTACCGGACCCTTGACACGGATGTTGATAAAACCTTGATGATTGTGGAAATGCTCAAGTTCTTGAGAGCACGCACAAGCGCTACGTGTTATCATCGGCACTAACTGGGATTCCTCTCAGTTTCCTCGGCAATGCTATGACCTCTTCAAACAGTGAATTCACTCCTTATTGTTGGGCTCTTCCCCAGTTACCAGAATCATTCCCAGCATTTGCATTTTGTTCCCAGCTTGCACCACCAATGTGCCATTCTACCATGGGTCTCTTCCATTTCCGGTGATAAGCAAACTCATCCATTACGTTGTCTTCAACAAGGTAATCCACATCATCCAAGTCCGAGTATGCCATTCTACCAACCCCCGCCAATCGATTGCTGTGACTTGTCTTAGGCTGGTTTAAAGAGTTTCAATGATCTCTGAATCGAAGGTAATTCCTTTTGCCACTTAAGGGGAGATATCTACGAGTCACGGTTCCGAAGGTGTCTCGTTGTGGTTTCATGGCAACTCAACTCCTCGCTACGTTGACAATCGATTACCACCTTCTTAAGCGTGAAATTGTTGTCTACCTAGTGAACCTTCGTCATCCGTTTCTTTCCACCCCTCTTGATGTGTATCTCGTCTATCAACCCGAGAGAGGGTCCTATGTCTCATTCCGTGAGTTGTCGATCTTCGAGAAGATCGACCCTTCTAGAGTCTCCTTCTTCCCTCCATGTCATGTTGGCAGGATTTCTCAGAGCAAGACATCAAGACAATGATGGTGAATGAATCAACGTTCAACTGAAGTGCACCCTGGATCGTGAAGATTATACTAGTTGCGTTTACCCTTCACCTTACCCTACGCTTGAATCTCGAGACGAGATTCTTGTTTAGTGGGGGTGAGTTGTCACATCCCTAGCTGCTGGTAGTGCTCTAGGCTAGCTTCATGTGTGCATCATGTCTATATTTTCGAAACTTGAACTGAGGAATTTTGGAAGCCTCAAAAACTTAAATAAAAGAGGGGCAAAAACCCTAGAAATCTCATTCATAGCTCCAAAATGCTCTTCTTAAATGTTTGATAATTTTTGGTAAGGGTTCTGGTCCCAACCAAAATATTGAACATTTTTAAGGAATTATTTTTGGGACTTTGGATTTAATTCATTAGCTATTTGAATTTGAATTATATTCATATAATTAGAATATAATTTCAAATACCCCTGAAATATTTTATGAGCTTTTGGAAAAGTCCATATAGCAAAATAGAAATATTCAGAGGAGCTTTTGGCATTGTTGAATTATTTTAAATTCAAAACAGTGGCAAAAGATTAAATAAAAATAAAACAAACAGAACAATAAAACAGGAGAGAGAGGAAACCTACCTGGGCCACTTACCCGCAGCCTACCTGGCGCCACCAACCGGCCCAGCCGGCCCAGCCCATCTCCACCCCCTCCCCTGTTGTCTTCCTCCCTCGCCAGAAGGACAGAGGCGAGGCGTGGCGCGCGCCCGAGAGGCCTCGGCCACCTCCTGTTTCCTCCTCGACGCCCGGAGACGCCACGCACCTCCCTGCCTCTCTTCCTCACTCTCCCGCATCCTCATCCTCTCCCCGGAACACTCTCCCCCTCCTCTGTTCTCCTCACCCGAACGGAGCCGCCGCCACCGACGAGAGCCACCGTGGCTACCGGCCACCCCACGCCTCACCGACGCCCCAGGAAGCTCCGCCCCGACCCCCTCTTCCTCCCCACCGATCCACGGCCCTCCGGAAGCCCTGCAGCGTCGCCCTCAAGCTCGCCCCCAACCTTCGGCCGCCAGCGAACTTTCGAGGATTCGCGAGCTCCAGCCCCTTCCCGGCCTCGCCGTTGCCTCCACCAGATCCGCTGTGAGCTACTCTTCCATTCCCCCTCCTCCTCGCGCTCGTTCCCGTACTCTAGCCGCCCTAACCACCTTGCCGAGCTCTCCTCGCTGCCGGCCATGGCACCGCCGTGGCCACAGGTGTCCTAGCTCGCGTCTGAGCACGCCCTCGGGCTCGAGATGTTCCCAGGAGCCGAAAATTCCCATCGGTTCGTCCGTAGCCGCACCATAGCATCGTCTTAGGCGACGCCCGAGCTCCGGTCGCCGTCTCTCTCGCCGTAGTTGCCGCTACCGGTCACCCCAGCCGCGGCCACAGCCACCGCTGGACGCGCCGCGTCGCGGACGTTCTAATGAGCCAAACCGCGCGCCAAACCATCGCCCCTAGCTCAAATCCGAGCCGCGCCGCCGTGCGGAATGGTCGCCGCCGGCGATACTCCGGCGACTGCCGACGGGGCACGCTTAATCAGTGTTAATGGCCCCACTAATTAAACCCACAGCCACTGACAGTGGGCCCCACCCCTGGTCAAACCCCAGTCAGCGCTGGGTTTGACCGGGATTAGCTCCTGTGTCACTGACGTGTGGCCCCCACACGTCAGGTTTGACCTGGGGCGCCCAGTTGACCCTGCTGACGTCACAGTGACGTGGGGCTGACGCCATAAATCATTTCTGGATTTATTTTTATTCAGAAAATTCCAGAAAATTGTATAAACTTCTAAAATTCATAGATATTCAACCGTAACTCCAAATTAAATAAATTATATATGAAAAATTATCAGAAAAATTCAAGGAATCCATCTGTACCATTTTCATGCATGTTAGAACCACTTATAGCTGTTGTTTAGCACAAGTCATACAAAGGGCATTTAAATAATCACATATGGAGTTTGAATTTGAATCTTGTATTCAAACCAACTTCATTTAATATGTTGCTAGTTGCATTAGCTCAAAACACATTCATATTGCCATGTCATGAGCATGCATCATATTGTGCATTGCATTGATTGTATTTCTTCCTTGTTGCCGGTATCTGTTCCCTCCCGGTAGACGATGTTCCGACGTTGTGATCGTTGACACTGACGAAGACTCAATGTTATCTTCAGAAGTGCCAGGCAAGCAAAACCCCCTTGTTCATTCCGATAAAATCCCACTCTCTCGCTCCTGCTCTCTTTTACTGCATTAGGACAACAACGACATATTTGATACTTGCTGCGGTAGCTGAACCCTTTATCCTTTGCATGACCTGTCATTGCCACAGTAAATAGATGAAACCCACTAGCATGAGTAGGAGTTGTTTGAGCCCTGATGTGCCTACTCATTCATGCTTGTTTGTCATGCCTGCTACTGCTTAGAGTTGAGTCAGGTCTGATTCATCGGGGATGAATCAGAGGCGTGTGAACATGTCCTACTGTGTGTGAGCTAAGTGTGTGAACACGATTTGGTAAAGGTAGCGGTGAGAGGCCATGTAGGAGTACATGGTAGGTTGTCTCATTGCAGCCGTCCTCAGGAACTGAGTTCTGTGTTTGTGATCCATGATTCAGCTACTACCACGCATTGGGCCCGAAACCAATGGACCCTCTCGGCTTCTTGATCACCCTTGTCCTCTGTCCAGGAGTTGCAAGTAGTTTCTGGTGTTTGTAGTATGCTGGAGGCCGTGGGCAGCGCTGACCGGAGGGGTGGGCTGTGATGCGGTAGGCACGTGGCCGGGTATACCGGGCGCCCGTTTGGTGTCACAGAACCCTGTTCACATCGTTTGGGGCTGTGAGCGAAACTCCGGCCGGATCTCCTCATGGATGGAACCCGAATAGGCGATAAACCTGGACTAGAGACTCGAGTGTTTAGGTAGGCCGTGGCCGACACCCACGTTGGGCTTCCGCTTGAAGGTTGTCGAGTACATGTCGTGTAAACGGCGGTAAGTGGTGAGAGCGTGTGTGAAGAAGTACACCCCTGCAGGGTTAATATGATCTATTCGAATAGCCGTGTCCGCGGAAAAGGACTTCTGGGTTGCTTATATCAGTTCATAGACAAGTGAAAGTGGATACTCTAAAATGCGCAAGATAAGCGTGAGTGCTATGGATGGCGTTCTCGTAGGGAGACAGGAGCGGATCCATAGTGGTGTATTGATATGGTGAATATGTGGACTCGTGTGCGCCACCTCAAAAGAGTTACTTGCAGTCGTAGTTCAGGATAGCCACCGAGTCAAAGCTGGCTTGCTGCAGTTAAACCCCACCATCCCTTTGTTGATAATGATGCATATGTAGATAGTTCTGATGTAAGTCTTGCTGGGTACATTTGTACTCACGTTTGCCTATTTTATGTTTTTGCAGAGAGACTTCAGTCTCACTAGTAATTCCGCGTGGTCTTCGACGTTTAGCTTGTTACCTCAGCTACGATCTTGTGCCTCGGCAGGATTGGTAGATAGTCAGGCTTCTCAGCCTTTTTCATTTATAGATGTCTGTACTCAGACATGTTAAGCTTCCGCATGTGCTTTGACTTGTATGCTCTGATTGTTGGGTCATAAGACCCATGTTTGTAATATCTCGCTCCTCGGAGCCTATTGAATAGTTACTTGTGTCGTAGAGTCATGTTGTGATGCCATGTTGTATTTGCACATAACGAGCATATTGTGTGTATGTTATTGAAATGCTTGGTATGTGTGGGATCTGGCTATCTAGTTGTTTATCCTTAGTAGCCTCTCTTACCGGGAAATGTCTCCTAGTGTTTCCACTGAGCCATGGTAGCTTGCTGCTGCTCCGGAACACTTAGGCTGGCCGGCATGTGTCCTTCTTCGTTCCTGTGTCTGTCCCTTCGGGGAAATGTCACGCGATGAATATCGGAGTCCTGTTAGCCCGCTACAGCCCGGTTCACCGGAGTCCTGCTAGCCCAGTGCTACAGCCTGGATTCACTCGCTGATGACCGACACGTTCGATGCTGGGTCATGAATGCCTGTCCCTGTAAGTCTGTGCCACTTTGGGTTTACGACTAGCCATGTCAGCCCGGGCTCCTTATCATATGGATGCTAGAGACACCGTCATATACGTGTGCCAAAAGGCGCAAACGGCCCCGGGCTAAGGTAAGGCGACACCCGTGGGAATACCGTGCGTGAGGCCGCAAAGTGATATGAGGTGTTACATGCTAGATCGATGTGGCATCGAGTCGGGGTCCTGACAGAAGATGAAGTGTGTGGGTGCTAGAATAAGTGGAGGAGGGCCACCGTGGGCCCACGAGGCAGGGGGCGCGCCCTCCACCCTCGTGGCAAGGTGGTTGGCCCCCTGGTGTGTTCTTTGTTCCATAAATCCTCAAATATTCTAGAAAAATCATATTTAATTTTCAGGGCATTTGGAGAACTTTTATTTTCGAGGTATTTTTATATTGCATGGATAATCAGATAACAAACAGAAAAATATTTATTTTTATTTTCTTTAATATAAATAACAGAAAGTAAAAGTGTGGTACAGAAGGTTGTGCCTTCTAGTTTCATCCATCTCATGATCATCAAAAGGAATCCACTAACAAGGTTGATCAAGTCTTGTTAACGAACTCATGAGAAATTTCGAATAACACTATGTTACCTCAACGGGGATATGCACATCCCCAATAATAAGAATATCATATTTCTTCTTGACAGTAGGAAGAGGAAATTCAAAACCTCCAAATATAATCGATGGAATTTTTCTAATAGAGTTGATACTATGAACTTGAGGTTGTTTCCTCGAAAAGTGTAGCGTATTCTCATTGCCATTAACATGAAAAGTGACATTGCCTTTAGTGCAATCAATAACAGCCCCTGCAGTATTCAAAAAGGGTCTCCCAAGAATAATAGACATACTATCGTCCTCGGGAATATCAAGAATAACAAAGTCCGTTAAAATAGTAACATTTGCAACTACAACAGGCACATCCTCACAAATGCCGACAGGTATAGCAGTTGATTTATTAGCCATTTGCAAAGATATTTCAGTAGGTGTCAACTTATTCAAATCAAGTCTACGATATAAAGAGAGAGGCATAACACTAACACCGGCTCCAAGATCACATAAAGCAGTTTTAACATAGTTTCTTTTAATAGAGCATGGTATAGTGGGTACTCCTGGATCTCCAAGTTTCTTTGGTATTCCATCCTTAAAAGTATAATTAGCAAGCATGGTGGAAATTTCAGCTTCCGGTATCTTTCTCTTATTTGTAATAATATCTTTCATGTAGTTAGCATAAGGATTGGTTTTGAGCATATCAGTTAATCGCATACGTAAAAAGATAGGTCTAATCATTTCAGCAAAGCGCTCAACATCCTCATAATCCTTTTTCTTGGATGGTTTGGGAGGAAAATGCATGGGTTTCTGAACCCAAGGTTCTCTTTCCTTACCATGTTTCCTAGCAAAAAAGTCTTTCTTATCATAACGTTGATTCTTTGATTGTGGGTTATCAAGATCAAAAGCAGGTTCAATTTCTATATCATTATCATTACTAGGTTGGGCATCATCATGAACATTATTATTAACATTATCATTAGTTTCAGGTTCATTACTCGGTTGTGTTTCAGCATCAGAAATAGAAATATCATTTGGATTCTCAGGTGTTTCAGCAATAGGATCACTAGAAGCATGCAAAGTCCTATCATTTTTATTTTTCTTCTTTTTAGAAGAACTAGGTGCATCTAAATTATTTCTATGAGAATCTTGCTCAATTCTATTAGGGTGGCCTTCAGGATACAAAGGTTCCTAAGTCATTCTACCAGTTCTAGTTGCCACTCTAACAACATTATCATTATTCTTACTATTTAATTCATTGAGCAAATCATTTTGAGCCTTAAGTACTTGTTCTACTTGAGTGGTAACCATAGAAGCATGTTTACTAATAAGTTTAAGTTCACCCTTGATGTTAGCCATATAATCACCCAAGTGTTCAAGCATATTTGAATTGTATTTCAATTGTCTACCAAAATAAGCATTGAAGTCTTCTTTCTTAACCATAAATTTATCAAACTCATCTAAGCATGGGCTAGCAATTTTAGTAAATGGGATAACAGCTTTATCATATCTATAGAGAGAATTTACCTTTACTACCTGTGTCGGGTTATCAAGACCATGAGTTTCTTCAATAGGTAATGGGTTAAGATTATATGTTTCTTCAACAGGCGGTGAACCATGTATTTCTTCAATAGGAGGTAAATTCTTAACATCTTCAGCTTTAATACCCTTTTCTTCCATAGATTTCTTTGCCTCTTGCATATCTTCAGGACTGAGAAATAGAATACCCCTCTTCTTCGGAGTTGGTTTAGGAATAGGCTCAGGAATTGGCTCCGGAGGTGTCCAATTATTTTCATCTGTCAACATATTATTCAATAGAATTTCAGCTTCATCCGGTATTCTTTCCCTGAAAACAAAACTAGCACAACTATCCAGGTAATTTCTGGAGGCATCGGTTAGTCCATTATAAAAGATATCAAGCATTTCATTTTTCTTAAGAGGAGGACCAGGCAAAGCATTAAGTAATTGGAGAAGCCTCCCCCAAGCTTGTGGGAGACTCTCTTCTTCAATTTGCATAAAATTATATATATCCCTTAAAGAAGCTTGTTTCTTATGAGCAGGGAAATATTTTGCAGAGAAGTAATAAATCATATCCTGGGGACAGCGCACACAACCAGGATCAAGAGAATTAAACCATATCTTAGCATCACCCTTTAATGAGAACGGAAATATTTTAAGGATATAAAAGTAGCGAGTTCTCTCATCTTTAGTGAACAGGGTACCTATATCATTTAATTTAGTAAGATGTGCCACAATAGTTTCAGATTCATAACCATGAAAAGGATCAGATTCAACCAAAGTAATTATATCAGGATCAACAGAGAATTCATAATCCTTATCAGTAACAAAGATAGGTGAAGTAGCCAAAGCAGGGTCAGGTTTCATTCTATCATTTAGGGATTGCTTACTCCACTTAGCTAATAATTTTTTAAGTTCGGTTCTATTTCTGCAAGCTAAAATATCTAAAGAAGCATCTTGATCAAATACATAACCCTTAGGAATAGCAAGTGGTTCTTCATCATCACTTTCATCAGTATCATCAGATTCAATATTTTCAATTTCTATAGCCCTAGCAAGTTGTTCATCAAGAAAAGCACTAAGTGGCACAGTAGTATCAGGCATAGAGGTAGTTTCATCATAAGTATCATGCATAGCAGAAGTGGCATCATCAATAACATGCGACATATTAGAACGAATAGCAGAAGCAGGTGTAGGTGTCGCAAACTTACTCATAACAGAAGGTGAATCAAGTGCAGAGCTAGATGGCAGTTCCTTACCTCCCCTCGTAGTTGAGGGATAAATCTTGGTTTTTGGATCTCTCAAGTTCTTCATAATGATAAGCAGATATATATCCCAAGTGACTCAAACAATAGAGCTATGCTCCCTGGCAACGGAGCTAGAAAATAGTCTTGATAACCCACAAGTATGGGGGATCGCAACAGTTTTCGAGGGTAGAGTATTCAACCCAAATTTATTGATTCGACACAAGGGGAGCCAAAGAATATTCTCAAGTATTAGCAGCTGAGTTGTCAATTCAACCACACCTGGAAACTTAATATCTGTAGCAAAGTATTTAGTAGCAAAGTAATATGATAGTAGTGGTAACGGTAGCAAAAGGTAACAATAGTAAAAGTAGTGTTTTTGGTATTTTGTAGTGATGATAGCAATAGCAACGGAAAAGTAAATAAGCGAAGAACAATATATAGAAAACTTGTAGGCAATGGATCGGTGATGGAGAATTATGCCGGATGCGTTTCATCATGTAACAGTCATAACCTAGGGTGACACAGAACTAGCTCCAGTTCATTGATATAATGTAGGCATGTATTCCGAATATAGTCATACGTGCTTATGGAAAAGAACTTGCATGACATCTTTTGTCCTACCCACCCGTGGCAGCAGGGTCCTTAAGGAAACTAAGGGATATTAAGGCCTCCTTTTAATAGAGAACAAGAATGAAGCATTAACACATAGTGAATACATGAACTCCTCAAACTACGGTCATCACCGGTAAGTATCCTGATTATTGTCAGTTCAGGGTTAACGGATCATAACACATAATAGGTGACTATGGACTTGCAAGATAGGATCAAGAACACTCATATATTGATAAAAACATAATAGGTTCAGATCTGAAAATCATGGCACTCGGGCCCTAGTGACAAGCATTAGGCATAGCAAAGTCATAGCAACATCAATCTCAGAACATAGTGGACACTAGGGATCAAACCCTAACAAAACTAACTCGATTACATGATAGATCCCATCCAACCCATCACCGTCCAGCAAGCCTACGATGGAATTACTCACGCACGGCGGTGAGCATCATGAAATTGGTGATGGAGGATGGTTGATGATGACGATGGCGACGGATTCCCCTCTCCGGAGCCCCGAACGGACTCCAGATCAGCCCTCCCGAGAGGTTTTAGGGCTTGGCGGCAGCTCCGTATCGTAAAACACAAAGATTTCTTCTCTTTGATTTTTTCTCATCGAAACTCAATATATGGAGGTGGAGTTGGAGTCAGAGATGCAACAGGGGGCCCACGAGGTAGGGGTGCACCCCTCACCCTCGTGGAAAGACGCTGGGCCCCCTGGCCTTCATCTTTGGCAGGTATTTTTCTTATTTTCTGAAAAGTGTCTCCGTGAAGTTTCAGGTCATTCCGAGAACGTTTGCTCCTGCACATAAATAACACCATGGTAGTTCTGCTGAAAACAGCGTCAGTTTGGGTTAGTTCCATTCAAATCATGCAAGTTAGAGTCCAAAACAAGGGCAAAAGTGTTTGGAAAAGTAGATATGTTGGAGACGTATCAACGTGGATGGAGGGCTTTGTCAACTTAGTCGATATGCATGATTCTAGCTCCAGTGGCCGTACGATGTCTATCCAACGGCCGTAGTGCTTTTTCAACCTCTGGTCTTCTTGCTGTTGGGATCTACGGTAGGGTACATCAACTGCAAATTGAAATTTCCTACGCACAGAACAACCAAGAACGTGCTACGGGAGGTGGATCATAGTTCGTTACCACTAGACGCGCAGTGCCGTGCAGCGGAAGAAGAGTTGGGGCAGCGTGTCTGCGTGGATCGTCTCCTCCTCGTCCGATCTCCCTCGTACAATCGGTGGTCGGTTCCCGCGTACAGGTTCACCGGAGCGCGCAAGTGCACCGCCTCTAACGGTATCCGTGCGTGCAGGAGGAACGTCGTGCGGCGGACTGCTAGGTCCGATCACACAGCCGGCGGTGAGTGGA
This sequence comes from Triticum dicoccoides, assembly GCF_002162155.2. Classification (NCBI taxonomy): domain Eukaryota; kingdom Viridiplantae; phylum Streptophyta; class Magnoliopsida; order Poales; family Poaceae; genus Triticum; species Triticum dicoccoides. The sequence goes on along the minus strand of NC_041390.1, from coordinate 161,260,820 downwards.
GGTGTCTATTCGCAACACATGACAACCCTGGTGACAGTGCCGAAGCGATCAACCGCGTCAGTGTGCGGCACCTCCACTACTTATAGGCGTCCGTCGCGGGCTCAACACTTGGGCCTCGCACGGACCCTAAAGCCCTTAAATCTACTCGGCCACAATCCGAATACAGTTCGGATCACATCCGACCAGTGTCCTCGGATCCGACCTCGTAGGTTCCTTCCCTTAAGCGCGCGACCCCTTAGGTTCAAGTCGGCTTGGTCGCAGTTCGGATCACCTCTGAACTGCACGATTGGTAGCGGCCTCTAGCAAGGCATGCCAAACACCAAGCAGACTATGAAGCTGGTTAGCTAACCTGTACATCACACTTCCATTCCTTTTGCCACACGATATATGTTGTCAAGCTCAAGGCGAGTCTGTCATCCTTGTGCTAGCCCGACCTCTTTCTCGTTCCAGTGATGCCAACCACTATCCGGATTATCTCATAATCCTTGTCGCATGGCCATGCTTATCCTAGTCGGATCACATGAGGAGTCCAGAGTATATCTCTCCAGATCGGAGGGGCAAATCCCATCTTGCTCGACCATGTCTCGCAGCATGGTTCTGGACAAACCCAAAACCTACCTTTATAACTACCCAGTTACGGAGTAGCGTTTGGTCGGCCCAAAGCAAGTATGTCACCATCCCGAGTACATGCGTTAGCTCGGGTCTTAGGACATAGAACATATGTTGTACTAGAGACTCACAGATGACATATCGCTGCGTCTCATAGTTGGGTCTGTACAACTTGGACCTTATCTCGACTCGGATCTGACTACGTCGAATCCGACCAGATCCTTCCAAGTCCATATTATCCGGTTAGCATCCAATGCTCCATGGCTAGTGAGACCAAGCCATCGACTGTGTCATATGCTAGTCTAGTTGGCTGCGCGTCCACACAGCCCTTTCGACTAGGGACCTTTTAGGACAGTCATCATACAATGCATAGTCCCACAAACAAGTCACGTACTTGCTGATACACATCATTGATAATGTCCAAGGACTATCTTTATTCATAAACACATAGGAAATATCATCATACATGATTGCCTCTAGGGCATATCTCCAACAATTGCTCTAGCCGCCCAAACCAGCGCCGGTCGTGCCTCGTGCTCCTGCCTCCCATGGCCGGCTGCGATGCGGCGGAGGCCTCACCGCCCCCTACTACTCCCACCGCTGGCCAGGCCATCCCTCTACTCACCCACACCCCCTGTTATTCTGCAGCGACTGTCTCCCACTTGCACTAGAGTCAATCAAATAGACATCGGATGCCCATAGCTCTAACGTGCCCCTCATGCTTGGGTTGTGGAAGCGGCTTAGTCAACAGATCCACAACATTTGCATCCGTGTGAATTTTGCATAACTCTACATCACCACTCTTTACGGTCGTTCGTATCAGGTGATATTTCCGATCTATGTGTCTGACCTTGTGGTGATTCCTCAGCTCCTTGGCTTGTGCGATGGCACCAGAATTATCACAATAAAGGTCCAACGGTTTACCAAGGCTGGGAAAATACCAAGAACATCTAGAAAGTTCCGGATCCAAACACCTTCCTTTGCAGCTTCACAAGCCGCAATGTATTCGGCTTCTATAGTAGAATCGGCCACTGTATCTTGCTTGGAACTCATCCAGCTCACTGCTCCTCTGTTCATGACGTACATGAATCCGGACTGTGATCGACAATCACCTCTGTTGGTTTGGAAACTAGCATTGGCGTAACCCCTTACGACGAGCTCTTCCTCACCTTCATAAATTAGGAACATCTCTTTAGTCCTTTTCAGGTGCTTCAAAATAGTCTTTACCGCTGCCCAGTGACTCTCACCTGGGTTGGCCTGGTATCTACTTGTTAGGCTTATTGCAAAAGCAACATCGGGTCGCGTACATATCATGGAATACATGATGGATCCGATTGCCAAGGCATATGGAATCCTACTCATCCTGCTTCGCTCATCAGATGTCGAAGGACTCTGAGTCTCGCTTAGCCTTATACCATGTGAGAGTGGCAAGAACCCTTTCTTTGCCTCACTCATGTTGAACCGCTTCAACACTTTATCTATGTACGTGCTCTGGCTTAAGCTGAGCAGCCTCCTTGATCTATCTCTATAGATCTTAATGCCTAAAATGTACATTGCCTCACCAAGGTCCTTCATCGAAAACTTGCCATTCAATGACCCTTGACCGAGTTCAGCATCGAAATATCATTTCTGATCAGTAGTATGTCATCCACATACAAGATCAAAAACACTATCGAGCTCCCACTTAACTTCTTGTATAAACAAGAGCCCTCTTCGCTTTTGATGAATCCGAAACCAGTGACGACCTCATCAAAATGAATGTTCCAGCTCTGAGATGCTTGCCTCAACCCATAAATGGATCTCTTGAGCTTGCATACCTTACTAGTGCTAGTCGGATCGATAAAACCCTCGGGTCGTATCATATAGACGTCCTCGGTTAAATTTCCATGAAGGAAAGCCGTCTTGACATCCATCTGCCATATCTCGTAATCGAAATATGCAGCTATAGCTAGTACGATCCTCACCGACTTCAGCATCGCTACCGGCGAGTAAGTCTCGGCGTAGTCAATTCCTTGAACTTGTCCATAACCCTTAGCGACAGGCCGAGCTTTGTGGATCTGAACATTTCCATCCACATTCGTTTTCTTCTTAAAGACCCATTTGCAACCAATGGCCGTTACGCCAGGCGGCGGATCAACCAAGTCCCAAACTTGATTCCCATCCATGGACTTTAACTTGGATCTCATGGCCTTCAGACATGCCTCAGAATCTGGGCTCACCATCGCTTCCGCATATGTGGCCGGCTCGTCGCTTTCTAGCAAAAATACATCGCGCACTCTGCGCAATCTTTCCGACCTCCATGGTTCTGGTGCCGCTTCCACTACGGGTTCCCTGACTGACTACGGTATGATCTCATCACCAGCCGAGCCGTCCCCGAGTGGTCCTCGAATTTCTTCGAGTCGGACTGTCCTCCCACTGGCCTCCCGACTGAGAAACTCTTTCTCAAGGAAAACCCCGTTCCGAGCAACAAACACTTTGTTCTCTTCCCGGTTGTAGAAGTTATATCCCAAGGTTTCCCTCAGATATCCCACGAATATGCATTTATCCGACTTGGGTGTAAGCTTGTCTGACATAAGTTTCTTGACAAATGCTTCACAACCCCAAATCTTTAGAAACGACAAACTGGGAATCTTCCCGGTCCACATCTCGTGTGGTGTCTTGTCTACGGATTTTGATGGTACCCTGTTAAGTGCGAAAGCTGCAGTTTCTAGAGCGTTGTTGGGGAACGTTGCAGAAAATTAAAATTTTTCCTACGGCTTCACCAAGATCCATCTATGAGTTCATCTAAGCAACGAGTCAAGGGGGTGAGTTTGCATCTACATACCACTTGTAGATCATGTACGGAAGCGTTCCAGGGAGCGGTGATGATGAAGTCATACTCAACGTGATTCAGATCACCGATGACCAAGTGCTGAACGGACAGCACCTCCGCGTTCAACACACGTACGGTACGGGCGACGTCTCCTCCGTCTTGATCCAGCAAGGAGGAAGGAGAGGTTGAGGAAGACAGCTCCACCGGCAGCACGACGGCGTGATGATGGTGGTGCAGCAGTACTCTGACAGGGCTTCGCCAAGCACGTACGGAGGAGGAGAGGTGTTGGGGAGGGGAGGGGTTGCGCCTTGGCTTGTGGTGTGGCTGCCCTCCCCTCACCCCTCTATTTATAGGAGGAGAGGGGCAAGAGGGGCCGGCCCTCTAGGGGAAACCCTAGAGGGGGGGCGGCGGCCAAAGGGAGAGGGGAAAGAGGGGAGGCTTGCCCCCCAAGTTAGGGGGGCGCCCCCTTTAGGGTTTCCCCTTCCCATGCCCTAGCCGCATGGGCCTAGGTGGGGAGGCGCGCCCAGCCCACCAAGGGCTGGCTCCCTCTCCCACATAGCCCATGTGGCCCCCCGGGAGGGGTGGCCCCTCCCCGTGGCCCCCCAGAACCCTTCCGGTGGCCCCGGTACAACACCGGTATGCCCCCAAAACTTTCCGGAGTCTGTTTAACAACTTTCCATATATAAATCTTTACCTCCGGACCATTCCGGAACTTCTCGTGACGTCCGGGATCTCATCCGGGACTCCGAACAACATTAGGTAATCACATACAAGTCTTCCTAATAACCCTAGCGTCATCGAACCTTAAGTGTGTAGACCCTACGGGTTCGGGAGACATGCAGACATGACCGAGACTCTCCGGTCAATAACCAACAGCGGGATCTAGATACCCATGTTGGCTCCCACATGCTCCTCGATGATGTCATCGGATGAACCACGATGTCGAGGATTCGATCAAACCACGTATACAATTCCCTTTGTCAATCGGTATGTTACTTGCCCGAGACCCGATCGTCGGTATCCCAATACCTTGTTCAGTCTCATTACCGGCAAGTCACTTTACTCGTACCGTAATGCATGATCCCGTGATCAACCACTTGGTCACTTTGAGCTCATTATGATGATGCATTACCGAGTGGGCCCAAAGATACCTCTCCGTCATACGGAGTGACCAATCCCAGTCTCGATCCGTGTCAACCCAACAGACACTTTTGGAGATACCTGTAGTGCACCTTTATAATCACCCAGTTATGTTGTGACGTTTGATACACCCAAAGCACTCCTACGGTATCCGGGAGTTACACGATCTCATGGTCGAAGGAAGAGATACTTGACATTGGAAAAGCTCTAGCAAACGAACTAACCGACCTTTGTGCTATGCTTAGGATTGGGTCTTGTCCATCACATCATTCTCCTAATGATGTGATCCCGTTATCAACGACATCCAATGTCCATAGCTAGGAAACCATGACTATCTGTTGATCACAACGAGCTAGTCAACTAGAGGTTCACTAGGGACATATTGAGGTCTATGTATTCACACGTGTATTATGATTTCCGGATAATACAGTTATAGCATGAATAAAAGACAATTATCATGAACAATGAAATATAATAATAGTTTTATTATTGCCTCTAGGGCATATTTCCAACAGTCTCCCACTTGCACTAGAGTCACCAATCTAGTTACATTGTGATGAATCGAACACCCATAGAGTCCTGGTGTTGATCATGTTTTGCTCGCGAGAGAGGTTTAGTCAACAGATCTGCGACATTCAGATCCGTGTGTACTTTGCAAATTTCTATGTCTCCATCTTGAACATTTTCACGGATGGAGTTGAAATGACGCTTGATGTGCCTGGTCTTCTTGTGAAACCTGGGCTCCTTGGCAAGGGCAATAGCTCCAGTGTTGTCACAGAAGAGTTTGATTGGCCCCGACGCATTGGGTATGACTCCTAGGTCGGTGATGAACTCCTTCACCCAAATAGCTTCATGCGCTGCCTCTGAGGCTGCCATGTACTCCGCTTCACATGTAGATCCCGCCATGATGCTCTGCTTGCAGCTGCACCAGCTTACTGCTCCACCATTCAACATATACACGTATCCGGTTTGTGACTTAGAGTCATCCAGATCTGTGTCGAAGCTAGCGTCGACGTAACCCTTTACGACGAGCTCTTCGTCACCTCCATAAACGAGAAACATGTCCTTCGTCCTTTTCAGGTATTTCAGGATATTCTTGACCGCTGTCCAGTGTTCCTTGCCAGGATTACTTTGGTACCTTCCTACCAAACTTACGGCAAGGTTTACATCAGGTCTGGTACACAGCATCGCATACATAATAGATCCTATGGCTGAAGCATAGGGGATGACACTCATCTCTTCTTTATCTTTTGCCGTGATCGGGCATTGAGCTGAGCTCAATCTCACACCTTGCAATACAGGCAAGAACCCTTTCTTGGACTGATCCATTTTGAACTTCTTCAAAATCTTATCAAGGTATGTGCTTTGTGAAAGACCTATGAGGCGTCTCGATCTATTTCTATAGATCTTGATGCCTAATATATAAGCAGCTTCTCCAAGGTCCTTCATTGAAAAACATTTATTCAAGTAGGCCTTAATGCTGTCCAAGAATTCTATATCATTTCCCATCAAAAGTATGTCATCTACATATAATATGAGAAATGCTACAGAGCTCCCACTCACTTTCTTGTAAACGCAGGCTTCTCCATAAGTCTGCATAAACCCAAACGCTTTGATCATCTCATCAAAGCGAATGTTCCAACTCCGAGATGCTTGCACCAGCCCATAAATGGATCGCTGGAGCTTGCATACTTTGTTAGCGTTCTTAGGATCGACAAAACCTTCCGGCTGCATCATATACAGTTCTTCCTTAAGATGCCCGTTAAGGAATGCCCTTTTGACGTACATCTGCCATATCTCATAATCATAGTATGCGGCAATTGCTAACATGATTCGGACGGACTTTAGCTTCGCTACGGGAGAGAATGTCTCGTCGTAGTCAATCCCTTGAACTTGTCGATAACCCTTAGCGACAAGTCGAGCTTTATAGATGGTAACATTGCCATCCGCGTCCGTCTTCTTCTTAAAGATCCATTTGTTTTCTATCGCTCGCCGATCATCGGGCAAGTCTGTCAAAGTCCATACTTTGTTTTCATACATGGATTCTATCTCGGATTTCATGGCTTCAAGCCATTTGTTGGAATCTGGGCCCGCCATCGCTTCTTCATAGTTCGAAGGTTCACCGTTGTCTAACAACATGATTTCCAGGACAGGGTTGCCGTACCACTCTGGTGCGGAACGTGTCCTTGTGGACCTACGAAGTTCAGTAGCAACTTGATCTGAAGTACCTTGATCATCATCATTGGTTTCCTCTTCAGTTGGAGTGGGCATCACAGGAACATTTTCCTGAGCTGCACCACTTTCTCGTTCGAGAGGTAGTACTTCATCGAGTTCTACTTTCCTCCCACTTACTTCTTTCGAGAGAAACTCTTTTTCTAGAAAGCATCCGTTCTTGGCAACAAAGATCTTGCCCTCGGATCTTAAGTAGAAGGTATACCCTACAGTTTCCTTAGGGTATCCTATGAAGAAGCATTTTTCTGACTTGGGTTCGAGCTTTTCAGGTTGAAGTTTCTTGACATAAGCATCGCATCCCCAAACTTTTAGAAACGACAGCTTAGGTTTCTTCCCAAACCATAATTCATACGGTGTCGTCTCAACGGATTTAGACGGTGCCCTATTTAAAGTGAATGTAGCTGTCTCTAGAGCGTATCCCCAAAATGATAGCGGTAAATTGGTAACAGACATCATAGACCGCACCATATCCAATAGAGTGCGATTACGACGTTCAGACACACCGTTACGCTGAGGTGTTCCAGGCGGCGTTAGTTGTGAAACGATTCCACATTTTCTTAAGTGTGTACCAAATTCATGACTTAAGTATTCTCCTCCACGATCTGATCATACGAATTTTATCTTTCGGTCACGTTGATTCTCTACCTCATTCTGAAATTCCTTGAACTTTTCATAGGTCTCAGACTTGTGTTTCATTAAGTAGACATACCCATATCTACTCAAGTCATCAGTGAGAGTGAGAACATAACGATATCCTCCGCGAGCCTCAACGCTCATTGGACCGCACACATCGGTATGTATGATTTCCAACAAGTTGGTTGCTCGCTCCATTGTTCCGGAGAATGGAGTCTTGGTCATTTTGCCCATGAGGCATGGTTCGCATGTGTCAAACGATTCATAATCAAGAGACTCTAAAAGTCCATCAGCATGGAGCTTCTTCATGCGCTTGACACCAATGTGACCAGGCGGCAGTGCCACAAGTATGTGGGACTATCGTTATCAACTTTACATCTTTTGGCATCCATACTATGAACATGTGTAATATTACACTCGAGATTCATTAAGAATAAACCATTGACCATCGGAGCATGACCATAAAACATATCTCTCATATAAATCGAACAACCATTATTCTCAGACTTAAATGAGTGGCCATCTCGTATTAAACGAGATCCAGATACAATGTTCATGCTCAAACTTGGCACAAAATAACAATTATTAAGGTTCAAAACTAATCCCGTAGGTAAATGTAGAGGTAGCGTGCCGACGGCGATCACATCGACTCTGGAACCATTCCCGACGCGCATCGTCACCTCGTCCTTCACCAGTCTTCGCTTATTCCGCAGCTCCTGCTGTGAGTTACAAATATGAGCAACGGCACCGGTATCAAATACCCAGGAGTTACTATGAGTACTGGTAAGGTACACATCAATTACATGTATATCAAATATACCTTTCGTATTGCCGGCCTTCTTATCCGCTAAGTATTTGGGGCAGTTTCGCTTCCAGTGACCCTTCCCCTTGCAATAAAAGCACTCAGTCTCAGGCTTGGGTCCATTCTTTGACTTCTTCCCGGCAACTGGCTTACCGGGCGCGGCAACATCCTTGTCGTCCTTCTTGAAGTTCTTCTTGCCCTTGCCCTTCTTGAACTTAGTGGTCTTATTGACCATCAACACTTGATGTTCTTTCTTGATTTCAGCCTCTGCTGACTTTAGCATAGAGAACACTTCAGGAATGGTCTTTTCCATCCCCTCCATATTGTAGTTCATCACAAAGCTCTTGTAGCTTGGTGAGAGCGACTGGAGGATTCTGTCAATGACCGCCTCATCAGGGAGGTTAATATTCAGCTGGGTCATACGGTTGTGCAACCCAGGCATCTTGAGTATGTGCTCACTGACAGAACTATTTTCCTCCATCTTACAACTATAGAACTTGTCAGAGATGTCATATCTCTCGACCCGGGCGTGAGCTTGGAAAACTAGTTTCAGCTCTTCGAACATCTCATATGCTCCGTGATGCTCAAAACGCTTTTGGAGCCCCGGTTCTAAGTTGTAAAGCATGCCGCATTGAACGAGGGAGTAATCATCAGCACGAGACTGCCAAGCATTCATAATGTCTTGGTTCTCTGGTACGGGAGCGTCACCTAGCGGTCCTTCTAGGACATATTGTTTCCTGGCAGCTATGAGGATGATCCTCAGGTTCCGGACCCAGTCCGTATAGTTGCTGCCATCATCTTTCAACTTGGTTTTCTCTAGGAACGCGTTGAAGTTCATGTTGACATGAGCGTTGGCCATTTGATCTACAAGACATATTATGCAAAAGGTTTTAGACTAAGTTCATGATAATTAAGTTCATCCAATCAAATTATTTTAATGAACTCCCACTCAGATTAGACATCCCTCTAGTCATCTAAGTGTTACACGATCCGAGTCGACTAGGCCGTGTCCGATCATCACGTGAGACGGACTAGTCATCGTCGGTGAACATTCTCATGTTGATCGTATCTTCCATACGACTCGTGTTCGACCTTTCGGTCTCCGTGTTCCGAGGCCATGTCTGTACATGCTAGGCTCGTCAAGTTAACCCTAAGTGTTTTTGCATGTGTAAAACTGTCTTACACCCGTTGTATGTGAACGTAAGGATCTATCACACCCGATCATCACGTGGTGCTTCGAAACGACGAACTTTAGCAACGGTGCACAGTTAGGGGGAACACTTTCTTGAAATTGTTATAAGGGATCATCTTATTTACTACCGTCGTTCTAAGTAAACAAGATGCATAAACATAATAAACATCACATGCAATTATATAAAGTAGTGACATGATATGGCCAATATCATATAGCTCCTTTGATCTTCATCTTCGGGGCTCCATGATCATCTTGTCACCGGCATGACACCATGATCTCCATCATCATGATCTCCATCATCGTGTCTTCATGAAGTTGTCACACCAACGACTACTTCTACTTCTATGACTAACGCGTTTAGCAATAAAGTAAAGTAGTTTACATGGCGTTCTTCAATGACTCGCAGGTCATACAAAATAAAGACAACTCCTATGGCTCCTGCCGGTTGTCATACTCATCGACATGCAAGTCGTGATTCCTATTACAAGAACATGATCTCATACATCACAATATATCATTCATCATTCATCACAACTTCTGGCCGTATCACATCACATGACAATTGCTGCAAAAAAACAAGTTAGACGTCCTCTAATTGTTGTTGCATCTTTTACGTGGCTGCAATTGGTTTCTAGCAAGAATGTTTTCTTACCTACGAATAACCACAACGTGATCTTGTTAACTTCTATTTACCCTTCATAAGGACCCTTTTCATCGAATCCACTTCAACTAAAGTGGGAGAGACAGACACCCGCCAGCCACCTTATGCAACTAGTGCATGTTAGTCGGTGGAACCGGTCTCACGTAAGCGTACGTGTAAGGTTGGTCCGGGCCGCTTCATCCCACAATACCGCTGAAGCAAGATAAGACTAGTAGCTGCAAGCAAGTTGACAAGATCTACGCCCACAACAAAATTGTGTTCTACTCGTGCAAAGAGAACTACGCATAGACCTAGCTCATGATGCCACTGTTGGGGAACGTTGTAGAAAATTAAAAATTTTCCTACGGCTTCACCAAGATCCATCTATGAGTTCATCTAAGCAACGAGTCAAGGGGGTGAGTTTGCATCTACATACCACTTGTAGATCATGTACGGAAGCGTTCGAGGGAGCGGTGATGATGAAGTCATACTCAACGTGATTCAGATCACCGATGGCCAAGTGCTGAACGGACAGCACCTCCGCGTTCAACACACGTACGGTACGGGCGACGTCTCCTCCGTCTTGATCCAGCAAGGAGGAAGGAGAGGTTGAGGAAGACAGCTCCACCGGCAGCACGACGGCGTGATGATGGTGGTGCAGCAGTACTCCGACAGGGCTTCGCCAAGCACGTACGGAGGAGGAGAGGTGTTGGGGAGGGGAGGGGCTGCGCCTTGGCTTGTGGTGCGGCTGCCCTCCCCTCACCCCTCTATTTATAGGAGGAGAGGGGCAAGAGGGGCCGGCCCTCTAGGGGAAACCCTAGAGGGGGGGCGGCGGCCAAAGGGAGAGGGGAAAGAGGGGAGGCTTGCCCCCCAAGTTAGGGGGGCGCCCCCTTTAGGGTTTCCCCTTCCCATGCCCTAGCCGCATGGGCCTAGGTGGGGAGGCGCGCCCAGCCCACCAGGGCCTGGCTCCCTCTCCCACATAGCCCATGTGGCCCCCCGGGAGGGGTGGCCCCTCCCGGTGGCCCCCCGGAACCCTTCCGGTGGCCCCGGTACAATACCAGTATGCCCTTGAAACTTTCCGGAGTCTGTTTAACAACTTTCCATATATAAATCTTTACCTCCGGACCATTCCGGAACTCCTCGTGACATCAGGGATCTCATCCGGGACTCCGAACAACATTCAGTAATCACATACAAGTCTTCCTAATAACCCTAGCGTCACCGAACCTTAAGTGTGGAGACCCTACGGGTTCGGGAGACATGCAGACATGACCGAGACTCTCCGGTCAATAACCAACAGTGGGATCTGGATACCCATGTTGGCTCCCACATGCTCCTCGATGATGTCATCGGATGAACCACGATGTCGAGGATTCGATCAAACCCCGTATACAATTCCCTTTGTCAATCGGTACGTTACTTGCCCGAGACCCGATCGTCGGTATCCCAATACCTTGTTCAGTCTCGTTACCGGCAAGTCACTTTACTCGTACGGTAATGCATGATCCCGTGATCAACCACTTGGTCACTTTGAGCTCATTATGATGATGCATTACCGAGTGGGCCCAGAGATACCTCTCCGTCATACGGAGTGACAAATCCCAGTCTCGATCCGTGTCAACCCAACAGACACTTTTGGAGATACCTGTAGTGCACCTTTATAATCACCCAGTTACGTTGTGACGTTTGATACACCCAAAGCACTCCTACGGTATCCGGGAGTTACACGATCTCATGGTCGAAGGAAGAGATACTTGACATTGGAAAAGCTCTAGCAAACGAACTAACCGACCTTTGTGCTATGCTTAGGATTGGGTCTTGTCCATCACATCATTCTCCTAATGATGTGATCCCGTTATCAACGACATCCAATGTCCATAGCCAGGAAACCATGACTATCTGTTGATCACAACGAGCTAGTCAACTAGAGGTTCACTAGGGACATATTGAGGTCTATGTATTCACACGTGTATTATGATTTCCGGATAATACAGTTATAGCATGAATAAAAGACAATTATCATGAACAATGAAATATAATAATACTTTTATTATTGCCTCTAGGGCATATTTCCAACAAGCGTATCCCGAGAATGACAAGGGTAAATCCGACTTGCTCATCATAGATCGAACCATGTCCAACAAGGTGCGATTCCTCCGTTCCAATACACCATTTCTCTGTGGCGTACCCGGAGGTGTGAGCTGAGGTACTATACCTCTGCTTTTTAGATGATCATCAAACTCCTGGCTCATGTACTCACCTCCACGATCAGATCGTAGAAGTTTTATAGTTTTGTCGAGCTGATTCTCCACCTCGTTTTGAAACTCTTTGAACTTTTCAAAAGTCTCTGACTTGTGCCTCATCAAATAGATATACCCATATCTACTCAAGTCGTCAGTAAAAGTCACGAAGTACTGATAGCCACCTCTGGCAGTTGTGCTCATTGGTCCACACACATCACTGTGTATCAGTTCTAACAGCTCGGATGCCCTCTCGCAACTCTTTGCGAAAGGAGACTTAGTCATCTTGCCGAGCAAGCATGATTCGCATGTCTCGAACGACCCAAAGTCGGTCGATGTTAGGAGTCCATCATCATGGAGCTTCTTCATGCATTTCAGACTAATGTGTCCAAGCCGGCAATGCCAGAAGTATGTCGGATTTATCTTATTAGACTTATGCCTCTTGACATTCACGTTATAGACCGGTTCCTATTCTAGATTCAATATAAATAACCCATCAACAATGGGTGCATAGCCGTGGAACATACCATTCAAATAAATCGAACAACCATTGTCCTTTAAATTGAATTCATAACCCTGACTCATCAAGCATGAGGCAGAAATAATGTTCCGACTAAGTGCAGGAATGTAATAACAATTATTCAATTCCAAAATAAATCCAGAAGGAAGCTGGAGCTGCATCGTGCCGACCTCCAACGCAGCAACTCTTGCTTTGTAGCCGACCCTGATGTCAATCTCCCCTTGTGCCACACGCCTAGTTCTTACCAGCCCCTGCATCGAGTTGCAAATATGAACAACCGATCTGGTATCAAATACCCAAGAGGTACTAGGTATGTCAGCAAGGTAAATGTCTATAACATATGCAACAAGTGTACCTTTGCCTGAAGCAGCATTCCCGGCCTTCTTGCCATGCTCTGCAAGCCACTTGCTACAGTTCCTCTTCCAGTGACCAGTTTCCTTGCAATGATAGCAAATGGTCTTTGAGTCTGGTCCAGACTTCGGCGCAGCGGTGGAGGTTAACATCTCCGTGCCCTTTGCCTTAGCCTTCTTCTTAGACCAACTCTTCTTGAACTTAGCCGATTTCTGCACCATCAACACTTGATCCGTGCCTTTCTTAATATCCTGCTCTGCAACTTTGAGCATCCCATGTAATTCAGTGAGCTTCTTATCCATGCCATGCATATGATAGTTCGAGATGAACGTCCCATAGCTGGGCGGAAGAGAACCCAGAACTGCATCAGTAGCCAGCTCATCCAAGAGCGGGAAGCCCAACCGATCCAAAGCTTGCACATATCAGATCATCTTGATCACATGCGGGCTTAGTGGATCACCTTCCTTCAGCTTACAATCCATCAAGGATCGCCAGATGTTGAACCTTTCGGTCCTAGCCTGCACCTGAAACATGCTCTTGAGACTCTTGATCATATCGAAAGCCCCAACGTCTTTGAAATGCTACTGCAAATCGGGCTCCATACAAGCCAGCATGAGGCAGCTGATCTCGTTTGTTTCATCAACGAGTTTCTGGTAGGCATTCTTGGTTGTGGTACTAGCATTATCGGCAGGTTCCTCTGGAAGCGGATCCTCTAGAACATGTTCCTTTTTATCATGCTTGGGAACAATTCTCAAATTTCTATACCAGGTAGTAAAGTTTGTTTCATTCAGTTTATCCTTTTCCAGAATTGATTTCAATGCAAAGTTGGGTTGAGTAGGTGCTGCCATTGATCTATAACAGAAAAATATGCAATCACTAAGCAATGTGTTTATGTAGAGTAATTATAGCCTTAAACAGAAATACTCCCACTGAAGTCAGCATCCCTCCGCAAACTCTCAGTGATTCAGGATCCGACTAGCACATGCAACTAGTGAGCTTTAGCATCACTGCTAGACAACATGCCTATCCGGTAAGCAACTCCTTGCTAATCGTATCTCTATACGACTCCTGTCGGTCGGGTAGGTATCTCATACCCCGGCTCCCGACCTCTTTTGCCACAAGGCCCAAAACCGTTTTGATAGCCTTGTCAAGTCAACCTAATGCAGTGCATGTCCGTGTCCGACACAAACCCTTCAGTTCAAGGACACCTAGCAGCACCCCAATTTTATGAGCCCACTACTAGACGTACTTGATGCGCGAAGGTGCAACATCGGGGATGGCAATTCGCTTGATATTCATGAGGGATCTTTGTACATGCATGGAAAACAAGGAAGCATAACAATCACAAATAAACACATATTGTGAAATAGTATGGCTCCTTCATGGATGTTCTTCTAGGTTGGCTCCGACTCCGATGACCATCTAGGAACTCCATCTTGTTTGTCACGCTGGGACGCCAAGCCACCAACCTAATCTCTATTATCCAACTACTACATCTAGTAATGAATTTTACATAGAGTCACAAGTCGACACGCAGGTTGTTATACAATATAATGACAGCACTTTGGCTCCTGCCGGCTGACAAACATGACACGCAGGTCATGTATAATTTACACACATGCATCACATACACATGAGCCATACTATTCACATCAAACCCTGTAAAATAAAGTTATGCATAGAATCGCATTCTATCGGTTTGAGTGATCGTGTACGAAATACAAGGCGCTACGCACACGGCGGTCCCAATCAACAAAAAATATAGCCACATTGATCCCCATGTGCATTTGATCTCATCAACCATGCACACAGCCATTCTTATCAATGACAACAGATCTCATCTCTTGCCTCCACATATCTAATATGCATACAATCTGAATCCAAATCCTATAGCAGAGGCTCTGGTACCACTGTTGGAATCTACGGTAGGGTGCGTCGACTGCAAACTAAAATTTCCTACGCGCAGAACAACCAAGAACATGCTACGGGAGGTGGATCACAGTTCGTTACCACTAGACGCGCAGCGCCGTGCAGCGGAAGAAGAGTTGGGGCAGCGCGTCCGTGTGGATTGTCTCCTCCTCGTCCGATCTCCCTCGTACAACCGGTGGTCGGTTCCCACATACAGGTTCGCCGGAGCGGCGCAAGTGCACCGCCTCTAACGGTATCCACGCGTGTAGGAGGAACGTCGTGCGGCGGACTGCTAGGTCCGATCACACAACTGACGGCGAGTGGAGGTGTCTATTCGCAACACATGCAAACCCTAGTGACAGCGCCGAAGCAATCAACCACATGAGTGTGCGGCACCTCCACTACTTATAGGCCTCCATAGCGGGCTCAACACTTGGGCCTCGCATAGACCCTAAAGCCCATAAGTCTACTCGGCCACAATCTGAATATAGTTCAGATCACATCCGACCAGTGTCCTCGGATCCGACCTCGTAGGTTCCTTCCCTTAAGTGCGCGACCCCTTAGGTTCAAGTCGGCTTGGTCGCAGTTTAGATCACCTCCGAACTGCATGGTTGGCGGCCTCTAGCAAGGCATGCCGAACACCAAGCAGACTATGAAGTTGGTTAGCGAACCTGTACATCACACTTCCATTCCTTTTGCCACACGATATATGTTGTCGAGGTCAAGGCGAGTCTGTCATCCTTGTGCTAGCCCGACCTCTTTCTCATTCCAGTGATGCCGAACACTATCTGGATTATCTCATAATCCTTGTCGCATGGCCATGCTTATCCTGGTCAGATCACACGAGGGGCCCAGAGTATACCTCTCCAAATCGGAGGGGCAAATCCCATCTTGCTCGACCACGTCTCGCAGCATGGTTCTGGACAAACCCGAAACCTACCTTTATAACTACCCAGTTATGGAGTAGCGTTTGGTCGGCCCAAAGCAAGTCTGTCACCATCCCGAGTACATGCGTCAGCTCAGGTCTTAGGACATAGAACATATGTTGTACTAGAGACTCACAGATGACATATCGATGCGTCTCGTAGTTGGGTCTGTCCGACTCGGACCTTATCTCGACTCGGATCCGACTACGTCGAATCTGACCAGATCCTTCCAAGTCCATATTATCCGGTTAGCATCCAATGCTCCATGGCTAGTGAGACCAAGCCATCGACCGTATCATATGCTAGTCTAGTTGGCTGCGCGTCCACATAGCCCTTTCGACTAGGGACCTTTTAGGACAGTCATCATACAATGCATAGTCCCACAAACAAGTCACGTACTTGGTGATACACATCACTGATAATGTCCAAGGACTATCTTTATTCATAAACACATAGGAAATATCATCATACATGATTGCCTCTAGGGCATATCTCCAACACTTGCTCCAGTCGCCCAAACCAGCGCCGGTCGTGCCTCGTGCTCCTGCCTCCCGTGGCCGGCTGCGATGCGGCGGAGGCCTCACCGCCCCCTACTACTCCCACCGCTGGCCAGCCATCCCTCTACTCACCCACACCCCCTGTTATTCCGCGGCGACGGCAGCCTCACACCGCAGCGAACCAGTGAACCCTCGTACTCCTCTACGCATGGGCATCCACTGTCGCGTCTTCCCCGGCTCCGCATCGTTCCCTTCCTAGGCCTCGCCGTCGTCCACCGCCCTGGTGCTCTCGGCGCGGCGTGGTCAAGGAACGGCTTCCATTGGACGTGGACTATACGTGGAGAGGCTGACAGCTGGGTCCACGGCCGCGGCAAGGAAGTGCCTCCTTATTACGTGCAAAATAATTATTCCTCCACCTGACAGTGGGGACCCACCGGACGGGCCAACGTATTTCACGAAAAAACGTTTGCCCCTGACTGCTGGGACCCACCAGCTACATCTTCGCACGCAAGGAAGTGCGTCCGGGCAAAAAAAAATGATTCGCCCCCCCTCATTGCTGGGACCCACCAGCTACATCTTCGCAGGCAAGGAAGTGCTTGACAGTCGGGACCCACCTGGTCGAAGCGTACATAGCGTTGTCATTCTGGTCACGAACGTGTACGTACATATATACTGGTGGATGTAGAGGCGCGCACGTGTCGTAGTAGAGGCGCATATGTGTCGTAGTAGAGGCGCGCACGTAGCATGTACACGTACGTACAGCGGTCAGAGTGCAAGAAAGAAAATACAGCCACGTATGTGTACATACGGGCGGGGTCTCGAACGCCTACTCACGCATACGTACGGCCAGGGCTCGTGTACATGGCTGGGTCGGAACGGAGAAACAGCATCGTCATCGTGTTCATGGGGAGGCAAAGGAATGCGTCGTGTTCATGGGGAGGCAACGGAATGCGTCGTGTTCATCGGAAGGCAACGGAACGCGTGGGAGCCAACCGGCTGGGTCGGAACGGAATGTGTGGTCGTGTTCATCGGGAGGGCTTGGACGGAACAAGCGATGGAAACGAGGCCTAGCGTACCGCAAAACGGAGGAAACAGACCTCCTACGTTCGGAACGGGGTCCTATTGATCGGGAGGGGTGTGGCGTACCGCAAAACGGATGAAATGGATCTCCTACGGCCGAAACGGGGGTCCTGTTGATCGGGAGGGGTGTGGCGTACCGCAAAACGGACGAAACGGACCTCCTACGGTCGAAATAGGGGTCCTGTTCATCGGGAGGGGTGTAGCGTACCGCAAAACGGGACTCCACGGGATATTGTTCATCTCCACCGTCGACCTCCTCCGGCCTCCACGGGCTACTGTCGACCTCCTCCAGCCTCCACGGGCTCCTGTTCATCCAGCCTCCACCGTGCGCTACTCCACCGGCTACTGTTCAACCACCCCTCCACGGGCACCCCTCCACCGTCTACTGTTCATCCAACCCTCCACACCACGGGGTCCTGTTCAACCACCCCTCCACGGGCACCCCTCCACCGTCTACTACTCATCCAGCCCTTCACCACACCACGGGGTCCTGTTCATCCAGAGGCAACGCCACCGCTCACTGTTCATCCAAACCCCCCTGCAACGCTCACTGTTCATCCCAGAGGCAGCATCGATCGGCTTCAGTTAGCAGCAGTAGCAAAGGAATCGCTCGATCGGGTTCGGTTAATAGCGATCGATCGATCACTTGGGTTCAGTAACGCGTAGCCTGCAGTGCAATCGCTCGGGTTCAGTTAGAGCCCAACGCCTCGCTCAGGTTTAGTTAGAGCCAACACCTCGCACACACGCGCGTATGTGTACGAGAGAAACGTGCATTGCTCGGTCCCCGACCTCCCACCGTAACCGGGAACTCCCCGAAATTTTCCTCCCCCTCGCTTCTACCACGGTTTTTCTGTCATGGACGGCCCAAAGAATGTCATGCAGCTGCGTCTCCGTCCCGCCCAGGACAAAAAGCCCATTTTCTGTCATGATTTTTTGTCATAGAAGTAGGAGCCCACCACATCTATGATGATACCGGGTTTTGTCACAATTATCGTCATAGAAGTGTCATATTTATGACAGAAAAAAATTTCGTTCGGCCCAAAATGTCATGGATGTGTCTTCTTTTGTAGTGGGAGCTCGTGGCGGCGGAGTGAGAGGAGTCGGATGCGGCCATGGAGGAACCTGGAAGCTGATACCAAGTTGAACTGAATATTTCTCTCCTTGATTGAATCAGTTACAATGTACATCATATATGGAAGGCTAGCGCTCCTAGAATTGAGGCACGCAGGCCACGAGCGCTGCCGATCCTACAAAGTAGGGGTGGACTCAGCCGCTTACAAGAGAAAGAATACAAAGTGTACATGTACAATTTAACAGTGTTGCGCCACATAGGCATGTGGCATCAGATGGACGCGGTTTACGCGTGTGAAAGAGAGGGAGCACTCGCCGCTAGTGAGATGCTTGGCCTTGTTTCCTTCTTTCTCTGCTTGATCCGTGCGGAAGGTTGTCGCTACCGTTGTTGCTACCATGGCGTTGGTGGCCTCCGGTGCTTTTGTCGCAGGATGCAGGTTGTCCGTCGTTTTGGCCGTTGCGTCGCTGACGGTTGTTGTCACCGCGCCACTGGATGTGGCGCTCGTGGTGGTCATTAGCGCTCATGGTGGTCACCGTGCCGCTGGACGCGGCCTTGGACGCACCGCTCTTGGTCCTCACCACGGCCTCGATGCTGTTGTGCGTGCACCGTTAGTGAACATGGGGCTTGACCCATGGCTTGTGGCCGGTCCGAGCGCCCCTATGGTGCATGGTGTTGCAGTCGCACCCTTGCTCTCCGCCTCCACCCCCTCCTTCGTCGGCAGGGTGGCTCCTGTTGTCGATGCCGACGTCGAATGCCGTGGCCGCTAGCATGCGCCGTCACCTGCATGGCTATGCCCAGTGTTTTGCGCTTCATGGTGAATGAGGAGGTGCTTGCCTTCGTCTCCGCGCCAACCGGTGCCTCTGGCGTCGTCCGGCATGAGGTGTCATCCGACATGGAGGGCACCAACGCCAATGCCCCGCTTCAGCAGGATATGGCAACGGGCTTGAGCAGCTGTGTGGCACGACGCTTTGGGTGTCTCTTCGGGCGCGCTGTTGCCGCCATCGACCGCCGCCCTAGCCGTCGCCTTGGTTTGTGGGCTTCGGCGAGCATCGGCCTCGCCAGCACCACACCAGAGGGTGCTCGCCCGGACCCCGTCGTCATCGCGTCTTCTTCGGACGAGGAGGGCTCATCAGTGCTGCGCCGGTGACCACCAGTGCCACGAGGGTCTGTGGCGGCCACTCTAGTTGTCGGTGTCGTCGTGCAAGGAAGGGTATCCAGCGGGTGGTGCAGGCTTCGGGTCTCAGACCCTTATCCATAACCGCCGCTTCCTCCCTCTCTCTTATGCAGTAGGGCTGCGGGTTGGCTGGCCAAAGGCCATGGAGGCCTAGGCCCAGGCGCCTGCTGTGTCCTCTTGCCGCCTCCTTCTGGGTTGGATTCATTCATTTGTTCTCTCTGTTTTTAGTTAAATGTTAGTACTAATTATTGTCTTAGTGCAGTTTTAGACTATGTTTAGTATTGTTTAGTACCTAGTTTGACTGCTACTTACATTCTAGTCCAGTTCTAGATTAAATCTAAGTTAGGACTTGTATAATTATTAGTGTGTTTATATTATTTAATGGTTTGAATATAAATAAAGTACCGGTTTCATCTGAGAAGAATGATATGTTCCATGTGTTTAACACATATCCAGTTCTCTTGAATATGTTTTTGCGATTGAGATCATATTCTCTCGCATATCAAACTTGCAATTTTTTAATATTTCTCTCTCATTATATTTGGAATTGCAAGGTAATGAGTTGGGATCTAGCAAACTATCCCCTCTTACTATGAGGTCTACGTTTCGTCAAAAGACAAACGATTACCTCCAACGTGTATTCCTTATATTTAAATTGTAGCATACATAAGGTAATAGCAATGCAGCCTACTACTGTGAGATCTAAGTAATCTTCAATGTGTTATGTTCATACAATTGAGGTTGAGAATTTTTCAAGTTTTCACTTGAGTATCAATTTTTTGCATTCTTATTACACAACCATGATCGTTTTTAATTTACCGCCCGTAAATTAATTATCTTTGGTTCCCCATGTAGGCAAAGATGGTTGCCAAAGAGTTTGAGGAGCTTTCCCTCAATGGCCACAACTACCCTACATTTTCTATGGACATCAAGATCAGTCTTGTGTCTCGTGGGATTACACGTGCAATCTAGCCCCCTGAGACTCCTCTCTTGGCTGGAGCCACGCCGTTGACAGAATAGTAGAACTATGTTGTGTTATTCATCATAAGGAACAATATTCATCCAGATATCAAGTATGAGTATTTACAGGTCTGTTCTGAGCTTATTCACATGTTACTTCAGGTTGAAAAGCATGATGAGCTACTCGCTAAGAATGGTTCTCAGCGCCCAGTTGGGGCACAACCTTTACCTGAAGTTCATTTGAGTGTCGCGAATAGACAAAAGTTTGATGGTACCTTTTGGGGTAAACAATCCAATTTCGAGCACAAGCGAAAGCGTAATGGGAACAGAGATCCAGAAATCCGGGCAAGAGAAAAGGCACTTCAAAGACCAGGTTTGATAACTCTAAGCTTTGCAACAAGTGTGGATGCTACATGCATTCTACTGAAAAGTGCACAATGCCCAAGCATCTGGTTATGATGTACCAGCAATCTCAGGGACGCAAAGCACCTCAAGGGAAAAGATTTGAAGCTGTTTAAGCGAAAGATCAACTTGTGTTTATTGATTGTGGGCAAAGCCCTATTTATACAAGGATTTGGGGCGCCTCTAGGGAGGCGTCCGTTTACAATAGGCGCATGTACGGCGCGAGAAGACGCATGTACGGACGTTCGCGTCTGTACGGCACTTTGGACACATGTGACGAATCCTAAAGACGATTAGCACTAATGACGCCGGTTTATTCTTAACACCCCCCCTTGTACAAAGCTGCTTCTTCTATGTCTTGCATCCTTGTATAACTTTGAGAATATTGCTCTTAATCACAAGCGTATATGATCTTGAATAACTCCTCCAAAAACTCTGTGGGAAAAATATGAGGAGAATAGAACTTGATATGTTGTAAAAACTCCATTAAAACCCAGTAGGAAAAATAAGGAGAAAATGATACAACATATGTTATTGTCTCTTTGATAATTTATATGAGAAAACCTTGAGGATAAAACTCATTGGTCAGTTTAAAGAATAATTAATATGTCTTGTATACACCCATTAAAAACCCCGGTGGGGAAAAGTAGGATGTATGACATATATTATTATGTTGATATTACCTCATTAACAACCTTGATGAGAACCATGAGAGTAAACTCATAAAGGGAAAAAGAGTGCAATATAATGTTTGAACAGGTTATGATTCAGAGAGACTCTCCCCCTGATCTTTGCAAATCTCGAAGTCGTCGCATACCAATCCCATGAACATATTTTTCAAATGTTGAAGCCGGGAGTGACTTTGTGAATAGATCAGCTAGATTATCGCATGATTTGACTTGCAAAATGTTTATCTTCCCTTTATTTTGTAACTGATGGGGTGAATAATTTAGGAGAAATATGCTTAGTGATATTGCTCTTTATGTAACCTATTTGCATTTGAGCAATACAAGATGCATTATCATCATAGATAATGGTTGGAGATTCGATAGAACCTTTACCACATGATTTTTGTTTGTGGTTTATCATTCTGCGAAAGCCACAGACATTCACATGTTGCCTCATATAATGCGATTTTTTCAGAATGATTGGTGAATGTAGCCACAAGAGTTTGCTTGGAAGACTTACATGATATGCCTGTCCCACCATGTAGGAACATGAAACTGGTTTGTGATCTGGCATTGTGGGGGCCAGATAAGTAGCCAGCATCAGCATACCCAATCATATCAATGTCCAAATGTCTGGAATTGAAAGAATAGGCCAAGATCCTTTGTGCCTTGGAGACATAGAAAGATATTCTTAACTCTTGACCAACGGCATTTAGTAGGAGCTGCACTATGTCTAGCTAGTAAATTCACTACAAATGCAATACCAGGCCTCGTGCAATTTGCAAGATACATGAGCGCTCCAACGGCACTAAGATACGGAACTTCAGGTCCTAATATCTCTTCTCCATTATCCATTGGTCTAAATTGATCGTTCTCTATGTCTAGAGATCGAACTACCATAGGAGTTTTGGATAGATAGGATTTGTCCATATTGAATTTCTCCAATATTTTCTGGATATAGACGGTTTGATGAACCAAAATACTCGAGGGAATGTGCTCAAGTTGTAATCCTAAGCAAAATTTGGTTTTACCCAAATCTTTCATCTCAAATTCTGTGTTTAGGTGATTGCGTGCTTCATCAATACTTGTGTGGTTCCAATGATGTTCAGATCATGAACATACACAAAAATAATGCAAAATCCAGTTGCGGACTTTTTTACGAAAACACATGGGCATTCGGGCCCTAGTGACAAGCATTAAGCATAGCAACATCAATCTCAAAACATAATGGATACTAGGGATCAAGCCCTAACAAAACTAACTCGATTACATGATAAATCTCATCCAACCCATCATCGTCCAGCAAGCCTACGAACAAATTACCCACTCCCGACAGTGAGCATCATGAAATTGGCGGTGAAGGAAGGTTGATGACGACGATGGCGACGGATTCCACCCTACGGAGCCCCGAACGGACTCCAGATCAGCCCTCCCGATGAAGAACAGGAGGTGGCGGCGGCTCCGTATCGTAAAACGTGACGAATCCTTCTCTTTGATTTTTCCTTGGCGAATAGGTATATATGGAGTTGGAGTTAGGGTAGCCGGAGGTCCAAGGGGCCCACAAGCCTGGGAGCCGCGCCTTGGGGGGTAGGCGTGCCGCCTGAGCTTGTGGCTCCTGGGTGGCCCCCTCTGGTATCTTTTCTACCAATATTTTTTATATATTCCAAAAATATTCTCCGGAAATTTTTAGGTCAATCCGAGAACTTTGATTTCTGCACAAAAACAACACCATGGTAATTCTGCTGAAAACATCATCAGTCTGGGTTAGTTCCATTCACATCATGCAAATTAGAGTCCAAAACAAGAGCAAAGGAGTTTGGAAAAGTAGATACGATGGAGACGTATCAAGCAACGACCGAAATCAAAGCCGCCTGCCCAGATCCAGAGAATCACGGCCATAGGCGACCATCTACAGCAAGCCCGCTCCCCCCACAACCAAACTTTGTTGAGATCCACGTGCGCTGCCACTGCCCGCAGATAGCCGTCCCCAGACGATGCCACTAGCGCCAGGCTCGGCCGTCGGTGCACCGGCCGACCACGATGCATCCAGGATCGAGCGCACAAGCCACATACCCACGCATGCCCAGATCGAGCTGCAAGGCTGCGAGCAGCGCCTTCTGACGTAACTCTACACCACCCCTCCACCGTGAGTCTCCAGTGACGCCGAGCATCCACCCCGAGGATAGCCAGCGGCACGAGCTGAGCGGCCACCCTACGAGCACCCAGTTGCAGCACCAAGGCCAAGCCCTGCCCCGCGCCACCAAGAGAAGACGAGGCCCCGCCTCCGCCATCCACGCGCGGGCTTTGCCCAGCCGCATCCTTTGGCGGTGGCGAGGGGGAGGGGCGTGGACAAAGAGAGGAGACACCGACATCGACGGTTCTGGTGTCCGCCTGTGTCGCCCTTGGGAGGAGCGATGCATGACGATTTTGGTGCTTGCGCATGATGTTGTTGCTCCAGTACAAGACTTTGGCTGCTACTGCTGCATAAACTTGTTGATTATGTGTGTGATGATTTTTCATAATTAAAATAATATTTATAGTTGAAGTTTTGTTCAATATATATGCAATTGTGAAGAACAAATTTGTGCGGCTGGTCTGTTATTACATCATCTGTTGGAGCATTTTTTGGTGATGTAAAAACACTTTTTGATAATGTAAATTTTAATCTAACACTTATACATTTCCAATTTTACATTATTTATCGGAGAGATGTAAGTGCATCTAGTGCCACCCCTAGTTGGTTTTGGAGTATTAACGACAAACCTGGCTGAGGGACTAATGTGTTTGTGAGAATTGCAGGATAACACAGGTAGTAGTCCCTCATTGATTCGGTTTACCTACCGGAGATGACCCCTAAAAATGTATGAAGACATTGAAGACAAAGGTGGTATGTGAAGACATTCACATTGAAGACTATGACAAGAGAAGACATTGCATGAAGACTATGGAGCGCGAAGACTTAGTTGTTTCATTTGTTTCCTTTTCTTCTTTATTGAGTCATAGGAACCACTGTACTGTTAAGTGGGGTCCCAGTGAACAAAGTCAGAGTGACTGAAGTGATGCTTAACCAAAATCCTATGTCTTCGAGTGAAGACAATGAGAGCAAATCTTATCCAGAGCTGGATGAGTCAGCTTTACTTGTAGCCCAAGTAAAGTTGCCGCGTGTGTTTGAAATCTAACCGTTGGAACACGTGTCAGTTCCTTAGTGACCCAGGGTCATTTTGGACAAAACAGGTCGGGTTGCCTAGTGGCTATAAATAGCCCACCCCCTACACCATAAATTGGTGGCTGCTCAGAGTTAGTGCACGGCTTTTGTCGTTTGAGAGCAACCCACCACCGAAGCTTTTGAGAGAGAAATCCTTGCGAGGACAAAGCCCTAAACACCCAGAGACAAAGAGTGTTAGGCATCACTGAAGTCTTCCTGTTTGTGTGATCTGAAGACTTGTTACACTTGAGGACTGTGAATCCTCCAGCCGGTTAGGCGTCGCATCCTGAGCATCCAAGAGTCATTGTGGATTGCCGGTGAACGAAGTCTGTGAAGGTTTGGAAGTCTACCTTGAAGACTTACCAGAGTGATTGGGTGAGGACTGTGTGTCCTTAGCTATAGGGGAATAAGGTGAAGACACGGTCTTCTGAGTTAAATTGTCACAGCCCCAGTTCTGGCCTTGCCTGTCTTGCATTAGCCTCCATGCATCATGTCTAAATTTTTATGAAACTTTGAAATGGGGGCTGATAAACCCTAGCAGCAAATGAAATTCAACTAGGGTCCAAATAAAATCATTTTCACTGAACCCAAAATGCCCTTCTAAAATGTTCATCATCGTTGCCTTGGTCCAGAACCCCTGACAAAAATGGTGCACATTTTACTAGGACAACAGAGGGTCACTGAATTAAATCATATAATACTTGCATTTGGGCATTTAAATGCTATAGAATATTTCAAATGCCCAAATATTCATGAACTGAAATGTTTGCTGTAGGATATATCCCCAACAGTGGCCATGAGCAATTTCATGAATTTTGGGATTGTTTCAATATTTTAAATAAAGCCACAAAGTTGCAGAATAATAGAAAACAGGAAATAATAAAAGAGAGAAAAGGAATCGTACCTGGCCTCACCTGTGCAGCCCACCAACAGGCCCAACACTGGGCAAAGCCAGCCCAGCCCACCAAGGGCTCCTCCTGTCGTCTTCCTCCCCTCGCCCCAAAGCTGCTGCTGTCGCCGCGAGAGAGCGCCCGCGCAGGCCGCAGGCTCCAGCTCCTGCTTGCCACCTCCTGCCTCTCCCTCGCGCCTGGAGACGCCCAGAGACCCCTGACCTCTCTCTCCCTCGCCCGCAACCTCTCCCCTCCCCTCTACTCTCTCCCATGGCCGACCGAACGAGCCAGAGCGCACCGACGTCGTTCGCCGCGGCCACAACCACTCCCTTGCTCCCTCTCCGCGACCCCGAGCTCCGCATCTTCGCCCTCCTCGTCCACGTCGAGCCAAACAACCGGGGGAGCACCGCATCGCCGTCCCAGACGTCTTCTTCAACCTCGGTGCCGGCGATCCCCGCCGCTTGATTCGTCACCATCAGGCCGTCCCCGAGCCCGCTGAGACCGCCGTCTGACTCCCTGTGAGCTCCGCCGTCGTTACCCACTATTCCCCGCGTCGTTTCCTTGCCGTAGCGCTGTTCCCTGCCATGACCGAAGCTCGCCGCCGATTGCCATGTCGTGCGCCACCACTGCATCTTGTGCCGTCGTTGTTGGGCATGGCAACGAGCTCCTGGTGCCCCCAGGAGTCCGCCTAGCCCTTTTGCTGACTCGCCCGTGCCCCGTAGCACCGCTGCCCACATGTGCCGAGTGCCACCACCGCCCAGCTCGACGCCGTCGATGATTCCGGCCACCCTGTGACCAACTGATGGCACGGTTGGACGCAGCTCACTCCCACGAACCCGTAGAACCCACCCACGCGACAAATGGTCGCCGAAGAAGGAATTCCGATGAGCCGCCGCCACACTGTGAGGTTGCCGACGTCCAACTCCGGTGATTGGAGATGTGGCAACGTCATTAGTGCCTAACCACCCCCCTGGGTCACTGACACGTGGGCCCCGCCCACGGTCAAACCTAGTTTACTAATTAAACTAACCTTGATTAGTTAGTTAACTAACTGTGACACTGACTAGTGGGTCCCACTGGTCAGGTTTGACCTGGACAGGCTCCGTTGACCTGCTGACGTCACACCGACGTCATGCTGACGCAGTAATCATTTTCTGGATTTAAAATAATTCAGGAAATTCCAGAAAATGCCCAAAACTTCTAAAATCATAGAATATTATCTATAACTCCAAATGAAATAATTTATATATGAAAAATTATCAGAAAAATTCAAGGAATCCATCTGCACCATTTTCATGCATGTTTGAGCAAGTTAACCTCACTGTTTAGGATGAAACATGATTAGGGCAAATTTTCATAATAGATTTGGAGTTGGAATTTGATATAGTTTGAATTCCACTTCAATTAAGATGATTTTATTTTGCATTAGCCCAAATCACAGCATATTGGCATGTCATGATCATGCATCATATTGTTGCATTGCATTGATTGTGCTCTCCCTCTCTGTTGCCGGTATTCGTCCCCTCTCGATAGATGTGCTTCCGACGATGAGTTCGATGACACCGATGAAGAGCTATAATATCTTCAGAAGTGCCAGGCAAGCAAAACCCCCTTGTTCATTCCGATACAATCCTACCCTCTCGCTCCTGCTCTCTTTTACTGCATTAGGACAACAACGTTACAACTGTTACATGCTGCGGTAGCTGAACCCCTTCCTCTGCATGACCTGTCATTGCCACAGTAAATAGATGAAACCCACTAGCATGAGTAGAAGTTGTTTGAGCCCTGATGTGCCTACTCATTCATGTTTGTTTGTCATGCCTTCTACTGCTTAGAGTTGAGTCAGGTCTGATTCATCGGGGATGAATTGGAATGTGGTGAACATGTCCTACTATTGAGAGCTAAGTGTGTGAACACGATTTGGTAAAGGTAGCGGTGAGAGGCCATGTAGGAGTACATGGTGGGTTGTCTCATTGCAACCGTCCTTAGGAACTGAGTTCTGTGTTTGTGATCCATGAACAGCTACTACCACGCATTAGAATGCTTAAGTGCCCCTCTCGACTTATTAATCAACTCGATCTCTGTCCAGGAGTTGCAACTAGTTTCTGGTGTTTGTAGGTAGTGTTAGTAGTCTACCAAGTGGCACCCGGTATAGGTGGGCTTGGGACAGACTAGGCATAGTGGCACGGTGTACCAAGTGGCACCCGGATGGTGGGCTTGGGAACCCTGCACACATTGTTTGGGGCCGTGAGTGACACCCCGGCCGGATCTCCTTGTGGATGGAACCCGAATAGGCGATAAACCTGGACTAGAGACTTGTTGGTTAGTCAGGTCGTGGCCGACTCCCTCGCCAGGCTTCCGCTTGAAGGTTGCCGAGATACACGATGTGTACATGGTGGTAAGTGGCGAGAGCGTGTGTGAAGAAGTACACCCCTGCACGGTTATCATTATCTATTCGAATATTCGGATTCCTCGAATATGGAAACCTGGACCCCTTGCATAGTTCATAGACAAGTGAAAGTGGATACTCTAAAATGCGCAAGATAAGCGTGAGTGCTATGGATGGCGTTCTCGTAGGGAGACGGGAGCGGATCCATAGTGGTGTATTGATATGGTGAATATGTGGACTCGTGTGCGCCACCTCAAAAGAGTTACTTGCAGTCATAGTTCAGGATAGCCACCGAGTCAAAGCTAGCTTGCTGCAGTTAAACTCCACCATCCCTTCGTTGATAATGATGCATATGTAGTTAGTTCTGATGTAAGTCTTGCTGGGTAGATTTGTACTCACATTTGCTTATTTTATGTTTTGCAGAGAGACTTCAGTCTCGCTAGTAGTTCCAAGTGGACTTCGACGTTTAGCTTGTTACCTCAGCTACGATCTTGTACCCTTGGGAGGGTCTGGTAGATAGTCAGGAAGCCTCAGCCTTCTTCATTTTTAGTTGTCTGTACTCAGACAAGTTAAGCTTTCGCATGTGCTTTGACTTGTATGCTCTGAATGTTGGGTCATGAGACCCATGTTTGTAATATCTCGCTCCTCGGGGCCTAATGAATAAATACTTGAGTCGTAGAGTTATGTTGTGATGCCATGTTGTATTTACACATATCGAGCATATTGTGTGTATGATTGAAATGCTTGGTATGTGTGGGATCCGACAACCTAGTTGTTTATCCTTGGTAGCCTCTCTTATGGGGAAATGTAGTCTTGTGCTTCCATGAGCCATAGTAGTCCGCTACAGCCCGGTTCACCGGAGTCCTGCTAGCCCAGCACTACTGCTCCGGAACACTTGACTGGCCGGCGTGTGATTCACTTCATTCCTGTGTGTGTCCCTTCAGGGAAATGTCACGCGGTGACATCCGGAGTCCTGCCTAGCCTGCTACAGCCCGGGTTCCCGGAGTCCTGTTAGCCCAGTGCTACAGCCCGGATTCACACGCTTCTGACCGACATGCTCGATGTTGATTCATGTATGCATGTCCCCGTAAGTTAGTGCCACTTTAGGTTCACGACTAGTCATGTCGGCCCGGGTTCTCTGTCATATAGATGCTAGCGACACTATCATATACGTGAGCCAAAAGGCGCAAACGGTCCCGGGCCATGGTAAGGCGACACCCATGGGAATACCGTGCGTGAGGCCGCAAAGTGATATGAGGTGTTACAGGCTAGATCGGTGTGACTTAGAATCGGGGTCCCGACAGTTTTGGTATCAAAGCCTGACTGCCTGTAGGATTACCAAGCCAAACTGGTCGAAGTCGTGTCTAGAAATGCTTTAGTTATATAAGGGAATTGATTGTGGATGGGAACGTAAGGTTCTTTTTACTCCTTATCCCCATGACCTTCTGATCTGAGTCATCCTCTTCTCTTCTACGGGGATTAAGAACTAGGCCTTCTCATCTATCTATCAGGATGACGAGTTACTATGATAGAGACTTATAGGATTGATGGATTCAAGCCTCAGTTTAGTCTCTACTACTTCCGTGTGTTCATAATTGGTCTTAGAACTTTGATATTGTGATGTTGACTGGTTATGCCACCATTTTGCAGGATGTCTCAAATCATTTTGAGCATTTACAGCCGTTATGCTGTCCGAGTCATCCCAGGTCTCTAAATAGTCTGATGCACTTGCAAATCTTTCCTCCATGTTCCCGTTGTATTTTTGGGCCAGATTAAGCACACTAATCGGTGTGTTGAGGTACTTTGTTGCCTTGACGTGTATGTTGGAGTTAGTATTATGACCCTAGGTGTCCTCGAGAATTTAGCAATGCTTTCGTATCCCCAGTGAGATGATTCTGGCCATCATCCTTGAAAGCATCCCGTGATGCCATTTAGTAGTAGATATTCTATTTCTGGGTTCTTAAGCCCAAGATTCACCCTACTTGCTTCATGTTGATAGTGTTGCTAGTTCCTTTAGGATATTAGTAACCTTGCGATAGTCCTCGAGGTTTGTGGTATTTCCTTCTTCCAAATACCATGAAGTGCTTGTGGCAAAAGTTCTTTTGAACCAAAAGATCATAACCAGAGTGCTCTTGATGAGTTCTCCATTCTACATTGTGACTCTGCCAGTTCTACCTTTCTGCATGGGTTATCCGGAAGAAATATGTTGAACTCGTTCGGCATACTAATCTATGCATCCACAACTCAGAAAGTATATGTTCCTTTGAGTTGTCCCCCTTTAATTATACTCCGACCTTCATCTATCAATTGATAGTCAAGAGTATGTGAGAATTCGTTCATCGGTGCCTATCGTTCTTGTGGTCCATCAAGCCATTCTAGTTCAGAATGACTAGGAGAAACAAACTCCAGTACCTCATCCATTTCTAGGATTGGGTCAAAGCAGTTGTATTTCGCAGATTAAATGCAATCAAGCTATTGGTCTGTTCCACCCTGAAGTATTATCCACTTTATGTCAGGAATGTCATGAGAATTGCACCTTCCCTTATGAATTCTTGACATAGTGATACTTCTCGCCATCCTTATTCATTCCTCGGTGTCGTGTTGTCGCAACCAGAATACCGACAAGTGAATTGTGATGTGTGAAATCAATACCCCTAGCTACCGTGTTGCTTGGTAGTTAATGGACGATAATCCCATTCTTAGTGTGTTGGTTATTGAATCATCATTCTAAGATAGATTGTGCTACCTAGTCCATTTTCTTGGTGCACTCCTTGATCAATGAGTTTGGATTATTTCAATCCCTCGCTCTTTTGATCACATCATTTTTGCCTTAATGCTCCCGAGCTTAATAACATAGCGGTGGTTCGTGATTTTCTGAATATCCTCTCGGAAGTATCACCAGGTTGTTCCCTGGCTGTTATGTTGAGCTCGTGATCAAGTTGGTTCTCTTGTAACCACCCCTTCTCCAAGAATCTGTGTCGGATACCCCTGAGCTAGTTGGTTAAGCCAAACAACAACTTGGAGAGTTGGAAGATAAAAGCTTGTCTAACTTAGTTCGTGTTAAGGGATATCTTTGTGTGTGTGTGTGTGTTGAAGAAAGATGATATCTTCATTGATTGGTCCCTGTGATCAGTTATTCGATCTATTGTCTTATCAACTTTGATTTGGGTGTGGGCTATCGTCAAATCAAATTAGAACCAACGATGTTCGTAATGTTGTCTTACTCGTGGTTGATCCCTCGAGCATACACCATTACATCCTTTGGGTCTGACAAATGCTATCACCGTGTTCAAATGATGGTGGAAGTCCAGTGATATGGAAATTCCGATGAGTTGTTGTTGAGCCCATCAGTAGCATTTTGTCTCCCCCATGATTCTTGTTGAACATCAACCTAGTATTGGAAACTTTGTAAGCAATGCCTTCGTGTTCCGTTCATGAAGCTTATGCTTGGATGGAAGAAGTGACTTCCTCAAATTCATGTGCATTTGGAGCAAGTTGCCGCCATGAGTTCGAGGAAGATTGTTTTGTTTCCTCTGGTACCATCCCAAGTTAGTTATGCATGTGCGAATGTATTATATGGTTAGGTAGATTAATTACCTCCACTCCATATGTATTCCCTAGCACACCAAGCCACTGATTGATTTGTTCAAGGAGAAGAAGTTCCTTCTTAAGAGCATGCCTTATGCAAGGACTTTGTTATCCTCGATGATGGTTCCCCACCTGAACTCGGTAGTGTTTTTATTATAAGACTACTACGTGGTCATGCTTGTCTGGGACAACATGTTCACATGTGTTAGCAGAACTAGCTCATGTTTTGGAGCTTACTACCATAGTCCATTTCCCGAGAATCTCGCAACGCCATCTCGTTGATTTGTGTTGCAAACTTTCATTTTCTTCTAGACTCGATGGGTCTGGAATATCAAGTTGCCAACCAGATCTGAATCTCAGGCAGATATGATGGTTGGAACTTTTCCAAGATCTATGATGTAGGTCCCCGACAAGGTTGATGTTCTGGCCGACACACCTAGCCAGAAGATCTATCATTGTAGTATCTTGATTGAGTTATTTAACCCTCTTCTCCATGAGGATTTAGTGTGACTTATTCTTGAAGTTGTTCCTTAGGGATCCTTGTGCTCTCAGTCTCTTCGATGATTCTATAACCATTGGAACGTTGGAAACACTCTCGACTGTTGAGTTCTTCCCCCGTTACCAGAATCATTCCCAACATTTGCATTTTGTTCCGAGCCTGCACCTCAGTAGTTGTTGTTCAGGATCATCTTCAAAAGTGGACTTACCAAGGGTACCATCCATTTCCGATGATAAGCTAAAAATCATCCATTGCGTTGTCTTCAACAAGGTAGTCCACATCATCCATCCTAGTCGGAGTATGCCATTCTTTCGAACCCTTCCAACGATCGATTGTGATTACCTCAGGCTGGTATAAAGAGTTTCAATGATCTTGTATCAAAAGTAATTCTTTTTGCCACCTAAGGGAATAGCTCAACGGGTCACCTTTCCCAATTAGGTGCCTAGTTATGGGATCATGGCAACTATTTCCCCGCCACCTTGACACCATCCACCATCTTTCTAAGCGTGGAATTGTTGCCCACCAAATCAAACCCCGTCGTTTGTTCTTCCATACCTCTCGATGTGTTTTGTGTCTCAACTCGAGGTGTTTCAACATCCCATTCCGCGAGTTGATCTTGTATAGCTCGATCTTCGAGAAGACCAATCCTAGTATAGTTTCTTTCCGTCATCATCGCGTGGATGAAGATCTCAAAAGCAGGGATGTCAAGATCAACGTATGCAATGAATCAACAACCTTATGAGGTGCAACCTGGACCGTGAAGATTATGTTAGTTTGCCTTCCCCCTTCATCTTGCCCTACGCTTGAATCTCGGGGCGAGATTCTTGTTTAGTGGGGGTGAGCTGTCACGGCCCCAGTTCTGGCCTTGCCTGTCTTGATTAGCCTCCATGCATCATGTCTAAATTTTTATGAAACTTTGAAATGGGGGCTGATAAACCCTAGCAGCAAATGAAATTCAACTAGGGTCCAAATAAAATCATTTTCACTGAACCCAAAATGCCCTTCTGAAATGTTCATCATCTCTGCCTTGGTCTTGAACCCCTGACAAAAATGGTGCACATTTTACTAGGACAACAGAGGGTAACTGAATTAAATCATATAATACTTGCATTTGGGCATTTAAATGCTATATAATATTTCAAATGCCCAAATATTCATGAACTGAAATGTTTGCTGTAGGATATATCCCCAATAGTGGTCATGAGCAGTTTCATGAATTTTGGGATTGTTTCAATATTTTAAATAAAGCCACAAAGTTGCAGAATAATAGAAAACATGAAATAATAAAAGAGAGAAAAGGAATCGTACTTGGCCTCACCTGTGCAGCCCACCAACCGGCCCAACACTGGGCAAAGCCAGCCCAGCCCACCAGGGGCTCCTCCTGTCGTCTTCCTCCCCTCGCCCCAAAGCTGCTGCTATCGCCGTGAGAGAGCGCCCGCGCAGGCCGCAGGCTCCAGCTCTTGCTTGCCACCTCCCGCCTCTCCCTCACGCCTGGAGACACACAGATACCCCTGACCTCTCTCTCCCTCGCCCGCAACCTCTCCCCTCCCCTTTGCTCTCTCTCCCATGGCCGACCGAACGAGCCGGAGTGCACCGACGCCGTTCGCCGCGGCCACAACCACTCCCTTGCTCCCTCTCCGCGACCCCGAGCTCCGCATCTTCGCCCTCCTCGTCCATGCCTAGCCAAACAACCGGGGAGCACCACATCACCGTCCCGGACGTCTTCTTCAACCTCGGTGCCGGCGATCCCCGCCGCTTGATTCGTCACCATCAGGCCGTCCCCGAGCCCGCTGAGACCGCCGTCCGACTCCGTGTGAGCTCCGCCGTCGTTACCCACTCTTCCCCGCGTCGTTTCCTTGCCGTAGCGTCGTTCCCCACCATGACCTAAGCTCGCCGCCGACTGCCATGTCGTGCACCACCACTGCAGCTTGTGATGTCGTTGCTGGGCATGGCAATGAGCTCCTGGTGCCCCCAGGAGTCCGCCTGGCCATTTTGCTGACTCGCCCGTGCCCCGTAGCACCGCTGCCCACATGTGCCGAGCGCCACCGCCGCCCAGCTCGACGCCGTCGACGATCCCGGCCACCCCACGACCAACTGATGGCACGGTTGGACGCGGCTCACTCCCACGAACTCGTAGAACCCACCCACGCGACAAATGGTCGCCGAAGAAGGAATTCCGTCGAGCTGCCGCCACACTATGAGGTCGCCGATGTCCAACTCCGATGACTGGTGACGTGGCAACGTCATTAGTGCCTAACCACCCCCTGGGTCGCTGACACGTGGGGCCCCGCCCCCGGTCAAACCTAGCTTACTAATTAAACTAACCTTGATTAGTTAGTTAACTAACTGTGACACTGACTAGTGGGTCCCACTGGTCAGGTTTGACCTGGACAGGCTCCGTTGACCTGCTGACATCACACCGACGTCATGCTGACGCAGTAATCACTTTCTGGATTTAAAATAATTCAGGAAATTCCAGAAAATGCCCAAAACTTCTAAAAATCATAGAAAATTATCTATAACTCCAAATGAAATAATTTATATATGAAAAATTATCAGAAAAATTCAAGGAATCCATTTGTACCATTTTCATGCATGTTTGAGCAAGTTAACCTCATTGTTTAGGATGAAACATGATTAGGGCCAATTTTCATAATAGATTTGGAGTTGGAATTTGATATAGTTTGAATTCCACTTCAATTAAGATGATTTTATGTTGCATTATCCCAAATCACAGCCTATTGCCATGTCATGATCATGCATCATATTGTTGCATTGCATTGATTGTGCTCTCCCTCTCTGTTGCCGGTATTCGTCCCCTCTCGATAGACGTGCTTCCGACGATGAGTTCGATGACACCGATGAAGAGCTATAATATCTTCAGAAGTGCCAGGCAAGCAAAACCCCCTTGTTCATTCTGATACAATCCTACCCTCTCGCTCCTGCTCTCTTTTACTGCATTAGGACAACAACATTACAACTGTTACATGCTGCGGTAGCTGAATCCCTTCCTCTGCATGACCTGTCATTGCCAGAGTAAATAGATGAAACCCACTAGCATGAGTAGGAGTTGTTTGAGCCCTGATGTGCCTACTCATTCATGTTTGTTTGTCATGCCTGCTACTGCTTAGAGTTGAGTCAGGTCTGATTCATCGGGGATGAATTGGAATGTGGTGAACATGTCCTACTGTTGAGAGCTAAGTGTGTGAACACGATTTGGTAAAGGTAGTGGTGAGAGGCCATGTAGGAGTACATGGTGGGTTGTCTCATTGCAGCCGTCCTTAGGAACTGAGTTCTGTGTTTGTGATCCATGAACAGCTACTGCCACGCATTGGAATGCTTAAGTGCCCCTCTCGACTTATTAATCAACTCGATCTCTGTCCAGGAGTTGCAACTAGTTTTTGGTGTTTGTAGGTAGTGTTAGTAGTCCACCAAGTGGCACCCGATACATGTGGGCTTGGGACAGACTAGGCACAGTGGCACGGTGTACCAAGTGGCACCCGGATGATGGGCTTGGGAACCCTGCTCACATCGTTTGGGGCCGTGAGCGACACCCCGGCCGGATCTCCTTGCAGATGGAACCCGAATAGGCGATAAACCTGGACTAGAGACTTGTTGGTTAGTTAGGTCGTGGCCGACTCCCTCGCCAGGCTTCCGCTTGAAGGTTGTCGAGATACACGATGTGTACATGGTGGTAAGTGGCGAGAGCGTGTGTGAAGAAGTACACCCCTGCAGGGTTATCACTATCTATTTGAATAGCCGGATTCCTCGGATATGGAAACTTGGACCCCTTGCATAGTTCATAGACAAGTGAAAGTGGATACTCTAAAATGCGCAAGATAAGCGTGAGTGCTATGGATGGCGTTCTCGTAGGGAGACGGGAGCGGATCCATAGTGGTGTATTGATATGGTGAATATGTGGACTCCTGTGCGCCACCTCAAAAGAGTTACTTGCAGTCATAGTTCAGGATAGCCACCGAGTCAAAGCTGGCTTGCTGCAGTTAAACTCCACCATCCCTTTGTTGATAATGATGCATATGTAGTTAGTTCTGATGTAAGTCTTGTTGGGTACATTTGTACTCACGTTTGCTTATTTTATGTTTTGCAGAGAGACTTCAGTCTTGCTAGTAGTTCCACGTGGACTTCGACGTTTAGCTTGTTACCTCAGCTACGATCTTGTACCCTTGGGAGGGTCTGGTAGATAGTCAGGTGCCTCAGCCTTCTTCATTTTTAGTTCTGTACTCAGACAAGTTAAGCTTCCGCATGTGCTTTGACTTGTATGCTCTGAATGTTGGGTCATGAGACCCATGTTTGTAATATCTCGCTCCTCGGAGCCTAATGAATAAATACTTGAGTCGTAGAGTTATGTTGTGATGCCATGTTGTATTTACACATATCGAGCATATTGTGTGTATGATTGAAATGCTTGGTATGTGTGGGATCCGACAACCTAGTTGTTTATCCTTAATAGCCTCTCTTATGGGGAAATGTAAGCTTGTGCTTCCATGAGCCATAGTAGTCCGCTACAGCCCAGTTCACCGGAGTCCTGCTAGCCCAGCACTACTGCTCTGGAACACTTGACTAGCCGGCATGTGATTCACTTCGTTCCTGTGTCTGTCCCTTCGGGGAAATGTCACGCGGTGACATCCAGAGTCCTGCCTAGCCTGCTACAGCCCGGGTTCCTGGAGTACTGTTAGCCATGTGCTGCAGCCCGGATTCACACGCTGCTGACCGACATGCTCGATGTTGATTCATGTATGCCTGTCCCCGTAAGTTAGTGCCACTTTGGGTTCACGACTAGTCATGTCGGCCCGGGTTCTCTGTCATATAGATGCTAGCGGCACTATTATATACGTGAGCCAAAAGGCGCAAACGGTCCCGGGCCATGGTAAGGCGACACCCGTGGGAATACCGTGTGTGAGGCCGCAAAGTGATATGAGGTGTTACAGGCTAGATCGGTGTGACTTAGAATCGGGGTCCCGACATAAATCTCAGCCTCCCTAACCAGATGTACAATTGTCACAGCAACTGGAACCGGTCCAACAAATCATTGTCTTCAACAAGCCACTGGTTCTATCCTTCCCATCTCTTTATTTACAGTTGGTCCTTGTGAAGTCATTGCCTATTTGCATTGTCCATTTGTCTTCACTGTGTGACTGCTTGTTCAGATTGGTTTCATACTATCTTCCATCCTAATCCGTACTGCCTAGCTGCTATTAGTCTTCGTGCTCTCACTTTATTGAATACTTGACTATGGCTTGTCTAGTGTAGTCTACCTTCCGCTGCATGGTTATAGGTTCATTTACATCGTTTGTCTTTGAAACTCCCATGTTTTGAAGACTTTCATAAAAATCTCCTATTCACCCCCTCTAGTCGATAACTAGCACTTTCAATTCGTATTAGAGCAAGGTACTCCCTTGTTCTGTGTGATTCGGTTTAACCACCTGGAGTTTTAGCTATGCCGACTGCAGGGATAATCAAAGTCTCCGTTGCGTGCCCCATCTTCGATGGAACTGAATATTCCTACTAGAAGAATATGATGCGCATGCATCTTGAAGGCATTGATGTCGACCTATGGTATGTCGTCAAGAATGGCGTTCCCAAGGCTGGTGAAGGTGTCACCGCTGCTGATGTCAAGAAGTTCGTTCAACTGGATTCCTGTGACACCCTGAGACCGACGCTTCAGAGGTCTTCCATGTTTTCCGTTGTCGCTGGGTGTTTTATTTGTTTGTTGCATTTCGTCATGTCATCATTGTTTGCATTGCATCATGCCTCTTGCCATTTTGCATTTCATCATAATCACCATGTGCATTGCATTCTTCATGATGTTGTCTTGCTCTATTCTTGTCATTTGTATCAACCCCTTCCCATCTCTCTCAAATCTACCCATGTGTCGTCACCACCTTCTTCCTTCCTTTTCCTTTCATTTTTTTGCGAGTGCCATTTTCTATCATCCATAAATGTTCATTCTTTTCCTATAAACAATACACCTTTCCTTCAACCTCTCTGCCAAATTTCATCTCATTTGGCGTTGTTTTGGTCAGGTTCAAAAATGATTGAAGTTTGAGAATAATTCAGACTCTAATTATTTTTATACCTTCTAAAAAAGCCAGAGCAATTTATTCAAAACCTACTTAAATCCAGGGTTCCATATATATATTTATATATCTCATATCCCTAAGCAAAAACCCGTGGATTTTCCCCTTTGTTGATTGTTTATTTATATAAACATTTTTTTAAAAGGAATAAGGGAGAGAGAGCCCAGCCAGGCCTCTGGCCACCTGGGCCTCCCAACCTCTTCCTCTGGCCCATTTGTTACTTTAGGCCCAGCCGGCCCCTGCCTTCTCAACCCTAGCCGCCCTATCCCGATCCCCTCCTCATCTCCCGTTCCCTGCTAGCGCCGTCAGGGAGGAGCCCGATCCCATCCCGTGCGCTCGAATCCCCCTCCTTCTCTCGATCTCCCTCTCGTTCCTACCGTGTGCCGCCTCCCTTCGTTCTCCTCCGGCGCGCCCCAGCTCCCTTCTCCTCCTCGCTGCTAGCTCCGCCTGCGCTGGAGCACGCGAGCAGCAGTATCCTGATATGCTCCCTGCCTGCACCGCGTCATGGCCCTCCCGAGGCCATCATCGCGCAAACATCTCATCGACCTCCTGTTCCGCCGTTCTGCCTCCCCATGTCGGCAGCGAGCCCCGCTGCTGCTGCTCTTCGCCAAGCCCCGATGACGAGCACCGACGTCTTGCGCCGCCCCTCTCGTCTTGTCTCCTTCATCTTCAGCGCCTTGACGCCCCTCTTCTCTCCCGACCATGGAGGCCACCATGCTGGCCTGCAGCTTTGCGCGCGCTGCCGTGTCATGCTGCTGCTGCTTCGTCCGACCTCGGACGACCTATGTCAAGCTCGCCCGGCCACCTTCGACCTCGGCATGGCCCTGCCTCTACTAGCAGCCTCCTGCTGTCGGCCGTTTCCGTGGGTTCAGGAAGCCCCAAGTCTTTTTAGTGGCCTTGTGTCTGTTGATGCTCCGTTGTTTGCTATCTCCATTGTATCCCTAGGCTCGTCAAATCTTGAACCCAGAGCCCAAGTCGGAAGACTACGTGGATGTGCATCTCACTTGTGGCATTTTGGATCGCCAAGAACGTTTCGGGATTCGCCAAGTACCACTACGTCGGAGTCCTCGGATCCGTCAAGTTCCACTATGAGATGTACAACTACCGCCAACCTCGAAGGCCTTGGATTCACCAAGTTCCCGCGACGACAAGTGTAACCCATCGGAACGCCAAGTTCTTCTCCGATACGTGTACGACAAGACGCGGGAGATCGACTTCATGGACCGACAAGTCACAC
Organism: Triticum dicoccoides; assembly: GCF_002162155.2. Lineage (NCBI taxonomy): Eukaryota > Viridiplantae > Streptophyta > Magnoliopsida > Poales > Poaceae > Triticum > Triticum dicoccoides. The sequence continues at coordinate 161,221,053 of NC_041390.1, read as the reverse complement.
AAAAACCGTTGTCTGCCAAGTACCCCTTCGGAGCGTCAAGTTTGACTTCCATTGCCGAGATCACGAGAAACTCTACTTCCCCTTCAAAACATGTACCACGACCGTCGCTGAAGACCCCGTGGACGTAAAGTTCCGTATCGTGACCCCGGACATCTACGGACATGAACGACTACTTCCTGTTCGACTCTTGAACCACCACTTCCACTACGGCTTGAGTACAACTACTAACTTTACGTACGTGTCGAGAACGCCTACTTCCACTACGAACTTGATCTATTCCGAAAAGGCACGCTTCGAAGGTATAACCCCGAGACGACCACTCGTGGACCGTATGCATGAGTTGTATGAGATGCATGTTGGTTGTTGTAATCCGCCCGTGAACGTTAGTTGTTCCCTCGTTTGACACCATCGTCGAGTCATGGAACACCCGGTATCCGGGAGCGCCCCACCATCTTTTGCACGCATCCGCACACTTCTCCTTTGCATCGATATCTCAATCGAGTTACCTGAAACGGAACGTTGCTATGGCACCATTTTCGTTATCGTTGCCGTGGCACCCCTTTCCTTTCCACCACGGTGACAAATGCTTCATAATGCTCTTGTCAACTTATAATAAAAATTGCATAAACTTGTTCATGTCATCCGCATCATGATAACAACAATTAAAAATGCTTAAAATTGTTGTTGCATTAAATTGCTAATGCATATGGGGATTTACCGAATTTGTTGTTTGTTATATCCGGCCCCATTTAAATTGTTTAAATGGTATAGTTTTGTTATGCTTCACCTCTTGCCATGTTAACCAACATTTAATATTGTTGAGTACCTAACCGGGAGAGAACTAAATAATTGATGTGGTGTTCCGTCAATATGCAACCCGTTGAATATTGAGCTCCACTTAATTTGTAGTTTTGGTTGTTGCACTTTGCCATGTCATGCATATTTAAACCGGACATGCATCATACTTGGTTGTGCATCATGCCATGTTTATGTGGTGGGTATTTACTATGTTGTGTGCTTCTTTCCGGTGTTGCTTCTTCGGGTTGGTTTCATTTACGTCGCGTTTGTGAGGACCCGTTCGTCTACGTCTGTTTGTCTTCTTCATGGACTCGTTCTTCTTCCTTGCGGGATCTCAGGCAAGATGACCATACCCTCGAAATCACTTCTATCTTTGCTTGCTAGATGCTCGCTCTTTTGCTATGCCTATGCTGCGATACCTACCACTTGCTTATCATGCCTCCCATATTGTTAAGCCAAGCCTCTAACCACCTTGTCCTAGCAAACCGTTGTTTGGCTATGTTACCGCTTGCTCAGCCCCTCTTATAGCGTTGTTAGTTGCAGGTGAAGTTTGGAGTTTGTTCCTTGCTGGAACATGGATATTTTATTGGGATATCACAACATATCTTATTTAATTAATGCATCTATATACTTGGTAAAGGGTGGAAGGCTCGGCCTTATGCCTGGTGTTTTGTTCCACTCTTGCCACCCTAGTTTCCATCATATCGGTGTTATGTTCCCGGATTTTGCGTTCCTTACGTGGTTGGGTTATAATGGGAACCCTTTGACAGTTCGCCTTGAATAAAACTCCTCCAGCAAGGCCCAACCTTGGTTTTACCATTCGCCACCTAGCCTTTTTTTCCCTTGGGTTAGGCCAGCCCAAGGGTCATCTTTATTTTAAACCCCCGGGCCAATGCTTGTCTAAGTGTTGGTCCAAACTAGAGCCCCTTGCAGCGCCACCTCGGGGAAACTCGAGGGCTGGTTTTAGTTGTACGGATTGCTTATCCGGTGTTGCCCTGAGAACGAGATATGTGCAGCTCCTATCGGGATGTCGGCGCAGCGGGTGGTCTTGCTGGACTTGTTTTACCATTGTCGAGGATGTCTTGTAACCGGGATTCCGAGTCTGATCGGGCCTTCCCGCTAGAAGGAATGTCCTTCGTTGACCACGAGAGCTTGTGATGGGCTAAGTTGGGACTCCCCTGCAGGGATTTGAACTTTCGAAAGTCGTGCCCACGGTTATGGGCAGATGGGAATTTGTTAATGTCCGGTTGTAGAAAACTTGAAGTTGATCTTAATTAAAATGCATCAACCGCGTGTGTTGCTGTGATGGTCTCTTCTCGGCGGGGTCCAGGAAGTGAACACGATGTTGGAATAATGCTTGACGTAGGTTGTTCTAGGATCACTTCTTGATCATAGTTTCTCGATCATGCTTTGCCTTCTCTTCTCGCTCTCTTTTGCGTATGTTAGCCACCATATATGCTAGTGGCTTGCTGCTGCTCCACCTCATACCTTTTACCTTACCCATAAGCTTAAATAGTCTTGATCGCGAGGGTGTGAGATTGCTGAGTCCCCGTGACTCACAGATACTTCCAAAACCAGCTTGCAGGTGCCGTTGAATTGTGCGGATGACACAACTAAGCTCAAGGAGGAGCTCGACGAAGATCTTGTCCTTTGTATTGTTCCATTCTAGTTGATCAGTAGTGGAGCCCAGTTGGGGTCGATCGGGGATCTGTGTAGCATTTGGGGTAGTCTTCTTTTATTTTGGGTTCCGTAGTTGGACCTTGATTGTATCTACTTGATGTAATGCTTTATTCTTGTAATTGTGTGAAGTGGCGATTGTAAGCCAACTATGTATCTCTTTCCCTTATGTATTACATGGGTTGTGTGAAGATTACCTCACTTGCGACAATTCTTTCAACGTGGTTATGCCTCTAAGTCGTGCTTCGACACGTGGGAGATATAACCGCATCGAGGGCGTTACAAGTTGGTAATCAGAGCCTTCCCCAACCTTAGGAGCCCCCTGCTTGATCGAATCGCTGGCGTTATTGAGTCTAGAAATGTTTTGAGTCATTTAGGATTATATATATCGAAGAGTTAGGACTTCTTTTTACTCCTCGGTCCCTTCATCGCTCTGGTAAGGCATCCTGACGTAGAGTTTTGACTCTTCTCTTCTCAAATTTCACAAAAAAAAAATTAGGATCATGCGGGTATCTTGGAATCGTTCCGATGGTGTTGTGACAAGAACATTGTTCTTGGTGCCCCTGACATTTAGGGGTTGTGGCAGTGTCCTGGGGAGTTGAGCTCCGAGGTGTTGTCATCACAATTTTATCGTTGCAGTTTTGGAATACGTGAGATTAGTTTCGCCGACATCGAAAATCTCTTTTATGCAGTTGTTGGTGAGATAACCTCGACGCCACCCAGTACTGGGGTGGGAGTTCGGGAGTATTGCCATAACTCGTATAACGGATGCTTTTCGAAGCTTGAGGTAAATGATTTCCGAAGGTTTCTTGGTTATGTGTTGAAGGATGGATACAGCTGGATGTAGGATTTGCTAGTTTTGGGTGAGATATTATGCTTCCCCTGTATCCCCAACACCTGATTGCATAACTGGAAAATTTCGGGAGTTTATAAGTGGGAATTCAAGTAGCTCTTAGGATATCTTTCCGACAGATGTATGATATGAAATTGGGGTTCGATGTCTAGTGGTCCGCCTATTCACGGTTGGTTTTACAGTGGTCTCGTTGTGTCTTAAAGAGTCCTTGGCTATGCCGACTTGGGGACGCTTCGTATGTCATGTGCACTGCCTTGTACATGATGGTGTTGTACGATCGAGCCCGTGTAGGCCCCACCACAAAAACTTCGGATGAAATCTCAATCATATGTTTGTTCCGGCTTATTTTGCAGGCCAATCCTTTGTTTTGTTTTGAGTTGTGGTATTCGAGTTGCTTCAAAGTCAAATGTTGATTCCATACCTTTTCCAAGTGGTGTTCTCATACTCCGATGTGAATACCAATCCTTCTTATTAATCGAGATTGTCACGTCAATCCTTTTTCAACCGACGTGTTTCTCTTCAAGTGGATCCGATCATTTCAACATCCGCAAGATTCAATCTCAGTTTCTCTACAGTGTTTGTTTCATCCTTCCCAAGTTGCCTTTGTTTTCCCACCCTCCCACCCCTTCTATTCAAGGACTCATATGTCTTAATCAAGTAGCCATTTTGTCCATGTGAAGTCTCTCCATTCTTTTCTGTCAATGTTCTTACCCGGTGATGCTCATGAAGATTTTAACGGAGCTTCAATTTCATCATTCTTCGTTCTTTTCTTCTCCGGTGGTTTCAATTCAAGCTTTTGGTGTTTCTTTACCCTTTTCCTCATTTCAAGGCTTTCGCATGCCGGTACAATTCTTAATCGTTCACCTCTCTCTATTCTATTGTCCCAGAGTGTTCAAGATATCTCAGAAGGCTCGTCTTTTCCTTCAAGATCCGTTCAAACCTATTCCGAGGTTGTTAGCTCATTCAAGCCATTTTATTCAACCGGTGCTATCTATCTCTCTTCAAATCTTTTCAATGGTGTTTCTCTTGAGTGGGCCCTAACCCACAGGTTTTTTTCCCAGGATCTTACCTGACTCTTCTATTTTCCCGGAGCTACCATCAAATTCTTTTTGAAGTTTGACGTAAGAATGATTCATCATCAGTCATATGCTTTTCTCCAAGATCTTTCAATTCTTTCCATCGTTGGCTCAACCTTTCTAATTTTCATCCCGGAGTATCTCAACAAGTCTTGGTGGTGTTTTCTTGTCATCACGCTCAACATTTCAAGACCGAAGAAGATTTTTCCTCTCAATCTTGGTCCGTTCTCTTCAAGATTCATGATTCTAGCTTGTTGCCATCCTCTCATAATTGTTTTTGATTGTGAGAATTCTTTTCACCTATCCGGAGCAATTCAAGATTCTGTTTAGTTTGATTATCCGGAGCCCATCATCTGAGATTTATTCATTCTCGGCTTTCAGCTATGGTTCTCCAAATTTTTACCAGTGCATCATTAAAGTGATCTCTAATCAGTTCGTGAGCCCTTCATTCTCATGTATCTAGATTCACTCAAGCATCTTCGTTCATTTGCAAATTCTTCCCAGTGTTTCGGTATCTTTTATTTGTTCATTTTTAATTCTTACGGTGGTTCGTGCAAGATTCCTCTTCTTTCGTTATCTTATCAATTCATTCGTTGTTTCGATTCCACCGGTGTTTCGTTGAAGGCTTTCTCAAGTTTGCGCTATATATCTCTTAATCCTTTCTACGAGAATAAGTACTATGCCAAATTCATTGTTTGTCATCAATTTAATTGATGAAGGATAGGCATAACTTAATTCTTATTCTTGTTTTATCCAGGTGGTTAATTCCTTTCTTCCGGAGTTTGTTCACGATGATTAAATTCTTGGTTTCAAGTGCACATCTTTCTTTTCCGGAGTTCCTAGTTTTTCCGCATTATATCATCGCGAAGACCCATCTAAAGCATTACAAGGTTTCACCTTGTGTTTTCAACTTCTCTTTCTTTTCATTATCCTTTTGTTACCGGAGTATCTTCATGTAGGCTCTACATGTTGGTTCATCAAGGATTTAATTTCCTTCTCGAAGTGTTTAACAAGTTTCTTTTCAGAGGATCTCAAGTATTCTTCATCTTGCATTCCAAAATGCAATTATTTCTACCTTATCATCTGAGGTGGTGTTATGTCATTGTTGATAATTTCCCTTCATGCTTCGTGAGTCACAAGTTATCAAGAATAAGATATTGTAAATCCATCAACCTCTTCGTTGGAGTTATCTTGTGTCATGTTTCACCTAAAGCCTTCCCTAAGGATCGTTGCTATTTATGGTGCTTATAAATGACCCAAGTTCTTCATTTATCCTACCGGTGAAATAAGTTTCTCGTCTCCTTGTTGATAGCAATCCAATCTATTGTTTTTTCCGTTAGTGGCAGAATTCCACCTCATAGTTTTGAGATGTTCTCCATAAGCCCACTACAACCTTATTCTTTTCGTTGTTGATTTCCCAACAACTCAGTTCAATCCTTCTTTTTAACGATGCTCTCTCAAATTCATTTCAGGCAGAACTTGTTGCCTTCTTCTCTGTTCTTTTGGGTCCATTCTTATATTTCTTTCGGAGGCTTTGTGATGTTGCTCTCTTCAATTCATCTTCTTGTTTGTCAGGACCTTGTTCTTTTCATACTTATCCATTTAACCGGAGTGTTGTGCCCTTTTGCTCAAGTTCTCTTCGTCTTATCAAGCCTTGCATCTCTTTTCAACCGGAGTGCTGCCTGAGATCTTTCTTACCCATTGTGCCATTCTTTCAATAGTTCCGGAGACAATGTGTTGTTGATCTCATCAAGTATGTTCTCATCTGGTCAAGCTCATCTTCAATTCCTTCTTTTTACAGTCGGAGTGCTGTCCAAATTATATCATTATTTTCCCTTCTCTATCTTGTTTCAATCGGAGTGTTATGTCTTTCATTCCTCTTCTAACCGGAGTCTTCATCCAAGTGCTTTCGTTTTGCCAAGCTCATATTCTTTACCTCCGTTTCCAACCGGAGTGTTGTCGTAATTGACCCTTATCGTTACTTGGGCATCTTGTTCTACCAGAGTGGTTGCATGTACTTCTTGTCCATTGCAATCCTTGTATTTTGTCTTTCAACCTACAAGGTTCTCGTAATGTTCCTTGTTATTTTTTTTATTTTTTTTCTAACGGAGTGTTTTCAACTTCGATCATCTCCGTTGTTTTCTTTTCTCAAAATGGGTTAACCTCTCAAGGTTCTTTGGTCTCACTCATTTGTCAAAGAAACAACTTAGTTTTACCTCTTCTCTTTCTCTTCCGTTTTTCCCTCCGGTGCCATTCTAGATCTCGGGACAAGATCCTCTCGTAGTGGTGGAGTGTTGTGACACCCTGAGACCGACGCTTCAGACGTCTAACATGTTTTCCGTTGTCGCCGGGTGTTTTATTTGTTTGTTGCATTTCGTCATGTCATCATTGTTTGCATTGCATCATGCCTCTTGCCATTTTGCATTTCATCATAATCACCATGTGCATTGCATTCTTCATGATGTTGTCTTGCTCTATTCTTGTCATTTGTATCAACCCCTTCCCATCTCTCTCAAATCTACACATGTGTCGTCACCGCCTTCTTCCTTCCTTTTCCTTTCATTTTTTTGCGAGTGCCATTTTATGTCATCCATAAATGTTCATTCTTTTCCTATAAACCATACACCTTTCCTTCAACCTCTCTGCCAAATTTCATCTCATTTGGCGTTGTTTTGGTCAGGTTAAAAAATGATTGAAGTTTGAGAATAATTCAAACTCTAATTATTTTTCTACCTTCTAAAAAAGCCAGAGCAATTTATTCAAACCCTACTTAAATCCAGGGTTCCAGATATATATTTATATATCTCATATCCCTAACCAAAAACCCCTGGATTTTCCCCTTTGTTGATTGTTTATTTATATAAACAAATTTTTTTTAAAAAGGAATAAGGGAGAGAGAGCCCAGCCAGGCCTCTGGCCACCTGGGCCTCCCAACCTCTTCCTCTGGCCCATTTGTTACTTTAGGCCCAGCCGGCCCCTGCCTTCTCAACCCTAGCCGCCCTATCCCGATCCCCTCCTCATCTTCCGTTCCCTGCTAGCGCCGTCAGGGAGCAGCCCGATCCCATCCCGTGCGCTCGAACCCCCCTCCTTCTCTCGATCTCCCTCTCGTTCCTACCGTGCGCCGCCTCCCTTCGTTCTCCTCTGGCGCGCCCCAGCTCCCTTCTCCTCCTCGCTGCTAGCTCCGCCTGCGCTGGAGCACGCGAGCAGCAGTATTCTGATATGCTCCCTGCCTGCACCGCGTCATGGCCCTCCCGAGGCCATCATCGCGCAAACATCTTGTCGACCTCCTATTCCGCCGTTCTGCCTCCCCACGTCGGCAGCGAGCCCCGCTGCTGCTGCTCTTCGCCAAGCCCCAATGACGAGCACCGGCGTCTTGCGCCGTCCCTCTCGTCTTGTCTCCTTCATCTTCAGCGCCTCGACGCCCCTCTTCTCGCCCGGCCATGGAGGCCGCCATGCTGGCCTGCAGCTTTGCGCGCGCTGCCGTGTCATGCTGTTGCTGCTTCGTCCGACCGCGGACGACCTATGTCAAGCTCGCCCGGCCACCTTCGACCTCGGCGTGGCCCTGCCTCTACTAGCAGCCTCCTGCTGCCGGCCGTTTCCGTGGGTTCGGGAAGCCCCAAGTCTTGTCAGTGGCCTTGTGTCTGTTGATGCTCCGTTGTTTGCTATCTCCATCGTCTCCCTAGGCTCGTCAAATCTTGAACCCGGAGCCCAAGTCGGAAGACTACGTGGATGTGCATCTCACTTGTGGCATTTTGGATCGCCAAGAACGTTTCGGGATTCGCCAAGTACCACTACGTCGGAGTCCTCGGATCCGTCAAGTTCCACTATGAGATGTACAACTACAGTCGACCTCGAAGGCCTCGGATTTACCAAGTTCCCACGACGACAAGTGTAACCCGTCGGAACGCCAAGTTTTTCTCCGATACATGTATGACAAGATGCGGGAGATCGACTTCATGAACCGACAAGTCACACGACGACCGTTGTCCGCCAAGTACCCCTTCATAGCGTCAAGTTTGACTACCATCGCCGAGATCGCGAGAACCTCTACTTCCCCTTCAAAACATGTACCACGACCGTCGCTGAAGACCCCGTGGACGTCAAGTTCTGTATCGTGACACCGAACATCTACGGACATGAACGACTACTTCCTCTTCGACTCTTGAACCACCACTTCCACTACGGCTTGAGTACAACTACTACCTTTATGTACGTGGTGAGAACGCCTACTTCCGCTACGAACTTGATCCGTTCCGAAAAGGCACGCTTCGAAGGTATAACCCCGAGACGACCACTCATGGACCGTATGCATGAGTTGTATGAGATGCATGTTGGTTGTTGTAATCCGCCCGTGAACGTTAGTTGTTCCCTCGTTTGACACCGTCGTCGAGTCATGGGACACCCGGTATCCGGGAGCGCCCCACCATCTTTTGCGCGCATCCGCACACTTCTCCTTTGCATCGGTATCTCAATCGAGTTACCTGAACCGAAATGTTGCCATGGCACCGTTTTCGTTATTATTGCCGTGGCACCCCTTTCCTTTCCACCACGGTGACAAATGCTTCATAATGCTCTTGTCAACTTATAATAAAAATTGCATAAACTTGTTCATGTCATCCGCATCATGATAACAACAATTAAAAATGCTTAAAATTGTTGTTGCATTAAATTGCTAATGCATATGGGGATTTACCGGATTTGTTGTTTGTTATATCCGGCCCCATTTAAATTGTTTAAATGGTATAGTTTTGTTATGCTTCACCTCTTGCCATGTTAACCAACATTTAATATTGTTGAGTACCTAACCGGGAGAGAACTAAATAATTGATGTGGTGTTCCGTCAATATGCAACCCGTTGAATATTGAGCTCCACTTAATTTGTAGTTTTGGTTGTTGCACTTTGCCATGTCATGCATATTTAAACCGGACATGCATCATACTTGGTTGTGCATCATGCCATGTTTATGTGGTGGGTGTTTACTATGTTGTGTGCTTCTTTCCGGTGTTGCTTCTTCGGGTTGGTTTCATTTACGTCGCGTTTGTGAGGACCCGTTCGTCTACGTCTGTTTGTCTTCTTCATGGACTCGTTCTTCTTCCTTGCGGGATCTCAGGCAAGATGACCATACCCTCGAAATCACTTCTATCTTTGCTTGCTAGATGCTCGCTCTTTTGCTATGCCTATGATGCGATACCTACCACTTGCTTATCATGCCTCCCATATTGTTAAGCCAAGCCTCTAACCACCTTGTCCTAGCAAACCGTTGTTTGGCTATGTTACCGCTTGCTCAGCCCCTCTTATAGCGTTGTTAGTTGCAGGTGAAGTTTGGAGTTTGTTCCTTGCTGGAACATGGATATTTTATTGGGATATCACAACATATCTTATTTAATTAATGCATCTATATACTTGGTAAAGGGTGGAAGGCTCGGCCTTATGCCTGGTGTTTTGTTCCACTCTTGCCACCCTAGTTTCCGTCATATCGGTGTTATGTTCCCGGATTTTGCGTTCCTTACGTGGTTGGGTTATAATGGGAACCCTTTGACAGTTCGCCTTGAATAAAACTCCTCCAGCAAGGCCCAACCTTGGTTTTACCATTCGCCACCTAGCCTTTTTTTCCCTTGGGTTAGGCCAGCCCAAGGGTCATCTTTATTTTAAACCCCCGGGCCAATGCTTGTTAAGTGTTGGTCTAAACTAGAGCCCCTTGCAGCGCCACCTCGGGGAAACTCGAGGGCTGGTTTTAGTTGTACGGATTGCTTATCCGGTGTTGCCCTGAGAACGAGATATGTGCAGCTCCTATCGGGATGTCGGCGCAACGGGTGGTACTTGTTTTACCATTGTCGAGGATGTCTTGTAACCGGTATTCCGAGTCTGATCGGGCCTTCCCGCTAGAATGAATATCCTTCGTTGACCGTGAGAGCTTGTGATGGGCTAAGTTGGGACTCCCCTGCAGGGATTTGAACTTTCGAAAGCCGTGCCCGCGGTTATGGGAAGATGGGAATTTGTTAATGTCCGGTTGTAGAAAACCTGAAGTTGATCTTAATTAAAATGCATCAACCGTGTGTATTGCCGTGATGGTCTCTTCTCGGCGGGGTCCGGGAAGTGAACACGGTGTTGGAGTAATGCTTGACGTAGGTTGTTCCAGGATCACTTCTAGAAGGAATATGTTTTTACGACAAGAAGAATAAGAAATACTCAAAGCCTTCTTCCAAGTCTTCCTCAAAGTCTTCATCACACAAGAAGAGCTCATCTGGCAAGGCTCGTGCGTTTGTTGGCAAGGAAATGGATTCAGAGGAGGAGTCTGCTTCTGAGGAGGCGGAGGTGGAGTCTGAGGAGGAGTCCGATTCTGGCGTTGCAAGTCTGGCTACAGCCTACGTTGCCAAGTCCATCTTTAACACTAAAGACAATGACTTCATCACCGACGCCGATGCTAATGACAAGGACAACTCCGCTCCCACCTATTGCTTCATGGCACGCGGTGCCAAGGTAAACTCATGCAATACTCACTATCAAACATCCAGTGAAGATGACGCTGATTGTGGTTCCAAACCCAGCTACAAAACACTTGCTAAAATTGCAACTGAACAACAGAAAGCTATGGAACATATTCAAAAACTGTTAGACAGAAGCGATGACCTGTTGGACGCTGAAATGACTCGATCTCAGTCCTTAATTGAAGACATAAAAAATCTTCATGTTAAGTATGAGGAACTTGAAAGTCGTCATGAAACGCTCTCAACAACTCATGAAAAGCTTTCCTATGATTATCTTCAAAGGAAGCAAGAACTTGAGAAATTGAGAGCGGTTCATGAAGATCTTCAAAAGGAAAACGAGTCACTTCGCGCTGAACAGATCAGTCCCGCTCAGGAAGGATTTGAACCACCATGTCTTAAATGCCTTGAGCGTGATAATGCTACTTCTGTTTCTGAATGTTCTACTGCTACTACTGTTGCAATATCTTCACTTGTTGATGTGGTAACTAACCCCTCTGCTGAGGATGCCACTGCTATTGCTGATGAAAATGCTAGGTTGAAGACATTGCTTGAAACAGGGATGTACAAAAGTCTCAAAGGGCATCAGACACTATGTGATGTCCTCAAAAGGCAGATTCTGAATCGAAACCCTAGGAAAGAGGGTGTTGGGTTCGAAAGGAAAATGAATGTTGATGGCTCTTACTGGAAGCCTGAATAGTACCCCAAAACCACATGGGTGGCTGCAAAGGAACCTTCAGTGGATCCATCCACCCTATCTGGCTTCACTTGTGCTAATCCTATTGTCATTGATGAATCCTTTGATGCAAACTATAAACTGTTTAAGAATCAGAATGGTGAAGTGTTTGCCAGGTATATTGGTACTAACTGCAGGAATGGGCCACCTATGAAGAAAGTCTGGGTGCCCAAAAGGTGTCTGGAGAATCTTCCTATGAATGTCGTTGTCGGTGTCAAAACCGGCGGATCTCGGGTAGGGGGTCCTGAACTGTGCGTCTAGGCCGGATGGTAACAGGAGGCAAGGGACACGAAGTTTTACCCAGGTTCGGGCCCTCTTGATGGAGGTAAAACCCTACGTCCTGCTTGATTAATATTGATGATATGGGTAGTACAAGAGTAGATCTACCACGAGATCAGAGAGGCTAAACCCTAGAAGCTAGCCTATGGTATGATTGTTTTTTTTTGTTGTCCTACGGACTAAAACCCTCCGATTTATATAGACACCGGAAAGGGTTAGGGTTACACAAAGTCGGTTACAATGGTAGGAGATCTACATATCTGTATCGCCAAGATTGCCTTCCACGCCAAGGAAAGTCCCTTCCGGACACGGGACGAAGTCTTCAATCTTGTATCTTCACAGTCCATGAGTCCGGTTGAAGGTATAGTCCGGCCATCCGGACACCCCCTAATCTAGGACTCCCTCAGTAGCCCCTGAACCAGGCTTCAATGACGACGAGTCCGGCACGCATATTGTCTTCAGCATTGCAAGGCGGGTTCCTCCTCCAAGTACTTCATAGAAGATTTTGAACACAAAGATAGTGTCCGGCTCTGCAAAATAAGTTTCCACATATTGCCATAGAGAGAATAATATTTACACAAATCAAATCTGCTGACGTATTCCGTAGTGTGACACACCACGGCCAAGCCTTTATCCGAGTCGTTTCATTATCCCACCTCAGTGCGTCACGCGAGGCGGTTTCCTTGGCACGTCTTGTTAAAGCAGAGATCGTGTCCCCTTATTCTGGGTTTCTCATCAATACGGGCGTGGGTAACCCAACCGCTTCTAGGACACCTAGATTATAGGTAAGTCCAAACGGACATGGAGAGGACGCTTGATATTCACCCTCTTTATAAAGGGACAAGGCTTTTATTTTTCCCTCCCGTGCTCAATCGAATCATTCCCCCACCTCAAGCTCAAACGCCCAAAGTTCAGGTCAGGTGCTCCGAACCTTCGGTCATGTCCAGATCTAGCCTTCAAGGCCGATGGGTGCCTTCCTCCGTCACGGAAGAAGACATCAAAAAGTTGAGGGAGGCCAGATATCTGACCGGCCAGATTTTGCATCGGCTGCCTCCCCGGGGGCAGGCCGTCCCCTCCCCCGAACCCAACGAGAGCGTCGTGTTCGTCTCCCACTTCCTCCGAGGTCTAGGCCTTGCTCTGGATCCTTTCGTCAAGGGCTTGATGTTTTATTACGGGCTAGATTTCCATGATCTAGCTCCGGACTCCTTTCTTCATATCATGACATTTATTGTCATGTGCGAGGCCTTCCTTTGGGTTACCCCTCACTTTGGCCTATGGCTCAAGACCTTTGAAGTAAAGCCGAAGATGATCGAGGGGCAACCTGTGGCGTGTGGAGGTGCCTCAATACGCAAGATGACGGGAGCTTCATGGCCCAAAGGTTCCATTCCAGAGGTATCTGAATTGTGGCAACAGGAGTAGTTCTACATCAAGGCTCCTAGAAGTGCCAAGTGGGCGCCCCCCCCCCCGTTTTCCGCTCGGGCCCTCCACCACAACTGATGTCATGGATTAGCAGAGGACTGAGCTGGGGTCCAGCCAAGGACATGCCCATACTACAAAGCTGCATTCGAGATCTCTTTAATGGAGATTTCAATTTGGTTGCGGTAATACAAGTTATGCTGGTCCGTCAAGTCCAGCCTTGCAAACGCCGGCCCCTTCGCTTGTGGGAGTTCAATCCCGAGGGACCGCATGTCATTCAAAATTTCCTCGGCCTGACGCATGAGGAGATGTACAAGTCATTCTTCGGACCTCAGGTAGAGTGTCCGGAAATCACCGAGGACGTGGGCCTGAGCAGTAACCGCGCCGCTGAACAGGTAAGGAATCTTCCGGCCGAACATACTATCTCTCATTTGTTACGAAGTTATCTCTGAGAGTTCGCTTTTTGACCAGGACTGGCTAACAAAGGCGAAGTTGATTCGGTGTTCGGCCCCCCTACCCGAGGGTTTAGAAAATCCGGTACTGGAAAAGATGCTCCAGGTCACACCCTGCCCGGAGCCCTTGAAGGAAAATACCGGGGAGGATAATACAGGTGTACGCGGGCCCCCAACGCTGCCCATTCTAACCGAGGGAGCGAGCGTCTCCATGAAGGAAGACGACCGGAGGAGGAAAAGGACTGCGCCCGGGGATTCGGAAGCCGAAGCTTCCAAACGGGAGAATAAGTCTCCCACAGAGGGTCCTACCTTGGGGGTGCTTTTGCCGCACAAAGTCCGCGGGGGGATCAATTCTCCAGCGAGTCGTAAGTGACCCGAAATACTGTAATAGCACGGGTATGCCATCTTTTCTTCTGAGGAAATAACCACCGCATATATCTTTTGCAGTTCGGGCCTTAGCCCCTCTCAAATGAGCTCGTCTTCGGGGGATCTTCTTCCAGAGATGATGGAGAGCGAAACGCCTCCTCCGGACTCCTCCGCTCCGGAAGCGGGCGACCCCGAAGTGTCGTGCGGAGGCCCTCTCCGAATACGGTGAGGCCAAAAAATAATCCCATTGACCCCCGGAGCTCCTAGTGTCCGGATCCCGAAGAGAGCAGACAAAAGAGTCCGGCACCGTCTAGTGTGCGATCGGATGTTCTGAGGGAGTTGGTGGGGCGAGCGGCCATCTCAGATGAACACCGTATGCTGATGAATACGGTGGTGGAGAGAATCCGTCCGCCGAAAGCAGATTGCATGAAGCTTTTATGAGTCTACTGACAGGCTTTGAGATACGTAAAATAATGTATGATAGTCCTGCACATGCTAGGTGTGCCCTGTGTAGATAGTAGCCCCTGAGACTCTGGTTGTCGTCAGAAACGACGACGAACAGAGGATCATATTCCCAGGTAATAACCATACTTCCTCTATGTGCAGGTGATGAAAGCTCCGGTGGCTAGCCGGACTAGCGAGTTTGCCCATTTAGAACGGCACTTGGATGTGGCAGACGCCGACATCGAGCTTGTTAACAAAAGGCTTGACGAGGCACAGGGTAAGTGTCATTATCTGGTAAACGCCACATAGGAAGAGCAGCATGATGCCAGTATCTTTAATATGTTGTGACTGCAGATGGAGCTACCACTGTTGAAGCCTTGCGGGCAGAACTTGCCCGAGCCAAGGAACAAGCGAGGTTGGGTAATGCGGCAGCTTTGAAGGTGGCCGAAGAGTTGCAAGCCGAGAAGGCCGCGCATGGCGAGAGCCGAGATAAGATGGCCAAGATGGCCATAGAATTAAAAGCCACCGCCGACCGTTGCCGGGTTCTTGAAAAGGAAAACCAGGCGAAGGCATCGGACCTTGAGAAGGCTGCTGCGACGAGAAAAGACCTCCGCTCTGCTATGAGGGCAAAGAAGGAGGAGCTGCGGGAAGCCGGGGATATTGTAGCTGGGAAATCCTTTATGTTGTGGAGGAAGTTCGGAGATCCACGGTATGCCCCTCTGGATCAGCTATGGAGTTCGGAGGATGTGTATATGGATTTGGCAGCGAGCGCTGCCGATGCGGCCAAGTACTTCCAGGGTCAGACAGACCGTGAAGTAGACCAGCTATTTTGGAGACAATTCCATTCTTACGAGCGTCCGCTTTCATTGACTGACCAATTAGCCGAATGGGCCGAACTAAATAGGTTGTCCGGACTCTCCATGAGGTCTGTGGTGGACCAGCTATGGCCGGAAAGGTCAAAACCGAAAAGCTATTTCAGCTTGGTGCAGCAGTTCCTTGATGTGGTGCCGCGCATTAATGCGATGAAGAGGTCGGCGTGCATAGAGGGCGCACGGATGGCCTTTGCCCGTGTTAAAGCATACTGGGCAGAGATTGATGCTACCACTGTTGCAGCGCGGGATTCGGCCATAGGTCGAAGGGCTGCTGAGCACTACTTTGAAGAAGTTCTTGAGGGTGCTCGTTTGATAGAGACCCAGTGCTTAAAAAATATTGTGTTTGAGTGATATGTAATCTCATTGTAAGCGAAATGCTTTTATAGATTTTTATAAGGCTATTTTTATACTTTTGACTGAAAGTAGTATGATGCCTCCTGGGCGGCCGTTTATGTATACATGTGTATAACCTGAACGATTATAGTCGTCGGCTTCAACCCCCACGCATATAATGCAGAGGTGTTTGCAAAAACACGCGTTCACACTTAACCCAACGTCTTGGTCCTATTAAGGAGGTGATAGCGGAGCGAGCGAGGCAACCGGACTATAATGCTTTAGCACTTTCACTTAGTCATAGGAGTTTGACAGTGGGGCTACTAGATAGCCCCTGGTGGCTCCGCACTCTCCCGATCCCGGGGTGCGTACATGCCTGGCTGCAAAACGGCCCTTTGTTAAGGCGGAGGAATTCTAACATTCCAACAGGTCATCGAGTGGTTGACCAGTCTCACGCTATGTCATGACAGTCAGTCGGCTTTCGCTACTGAGGTGCTCGTCCGGATGAACCAGGGCATAATCGCAGTAGTTCTCCTGGTGCTACCTTAGCCGGTAAAGCGGAACGTAAGGCACCAAAACACAGGAGCCGGGCAAACCCAACATTTGACCAAAGACAATGATTCGGAGCTGATGCATATAGGGCCAAACTCGCGACACCGAACACTCCCTAAGGTATTCGGTCTTTGTGGTATAAACCGGGCCTAAGTAACGGCCTTTGTAAGAAGCCTCTTGTGTCCAGGTACATGCATTGTTCTGGCGTGGCCACATGCCAAGACATCAGCATCCTTCTGAACGGTGGATATGTATCAACAAGAGACGGTAAAAAAGGTTTACGCATGGTCTTAATCTAAAAAGAATCCTTGGAGCGGGTCCCTGCTGCACGTCTGCGCCTGTGTCTCCGTTGTGCCGTATCCTGGACGGGTGTAGCACGATGATCGTCTGTAAAAGAGAGGAATTTAGGTGAGAAAGTTGTCGTGCAAAAAGATAGTTTTTTTTAAAGAAACCATGTATAATTCAAGATGAGAAGAAATTGCCGCTTGTCTGCACGCGTTGAGCCCCTTGTATTGACAAATAGGGGTGTGACCATTTATTTGGTATAAGTAGCGGCGCCGGACTTGATTAGTTGTGTCTGAGGTCTTGACGACCTATTGGACACTTTCGCTGGTCCGGGCGCCTTTAGTGTGCGGCTGCCAAGGCAGCCTCACTCTCTTCGGCGTACAGAGATCGCTTGATATTTCCATGCACTGAAATGATGCCTCGTGGATCAGGCATCTTGAGTGTGAGGGAGGCGTAGTGTGGTATTGCATTAAAGCGAGCGAAAGCTTCACGTCCGAGCAGTGCTTGATAGCCACTTTGAAATGGAGCGATGTGGAAGGTTAAATGCTTGTGACGGAAGTTATCGGGGGAGCCGAATATAACTTGTAGGAGGAGGGAGCCCGTACAATGAGCCCCTGGGCGTGGCGTTACTCCTTTAAAGGTAGTGTTGCTATGGCGAATTTGTGTTGAGTCTAACCCCATCATGCGGATTGTATCCTGATATATTAGGTTTAGGCTGCTGCCACCGTCCATCAAGACTTGTGTGAAGTGATATCCGCCAATTACTGGGTCTAATACCAGGGCATCCCGTCCTACGTGTCGGATACTTGCTGAGTAATCGCGATGGTCGAAAGTGATCGGTTGAGACGACTAGTGGCAGGACCTCGCGGTGACAGGCACTTGGGTATATTTTCCTGGGAGTGCCGCGTTCTTTTCCCCTTGATCACGTGTAACACGTTTACTGTTTTGACTTCTGGTGGAAATTTCTTTTGTTCCCCCATGTCTTGCTTGGGAGGCTCGTCCTCGTCTTCACTTGGTGTATCCTCCCCCTTGTGTACGGCATTGAGCTTGCCAGACTGCTTGAAGACCCAACATTCCCTATGGGTATGATTAGCAGGTTTACCAGGGGTACTATGGATCTGACATACTTGGTCCAGAATTTTGTTGAGGCTAGACAATTCATCCCTGGTGCCTTTAGGGGGCGGCTTTGGACCTGGCCGAGAGCTTTTGAATCCGGCATTTACTGCCGTGCCCTTCGTGTTGTCTTCTTTATTCCGGCGTTTGTTATTGCTGTTGCGCCGTGATTTCCCGTTTCCATCTCTAACTTCAGATGTACTGGGGTCGCTGGTGCTGCATCTGGCTAGCCAGCTGTCCTCACCCGCGCAAAAGCGGGTCATGAGGTTTGTTAATGCGGCCATCGTTCTCAGCTTATTTTGGCCAAGGTGTCTGGCGAGCCATTCGTCACGGACGCTATGCTTGAAAGCTGCCAAGGCTTCGGCGTCCGGACAGTCGACAATCTGGTTCTTTTTAATAAGAAACCTGTTCCAAAGCTTTCGGGCTGACTCTCCGGGCTGTTGAGTTATATGACTCAAATCATCCGCATCCGGAGGTCGGACATAAGTCCCTTGAAAATTTGCCCGAAAGGCGTCTTCGAGCTCTTCCCAACTTCCAATGGAGCTTTCGGGGAGGCCTTTAAGCCAGTGACGAGCTAGCCCTTTGAGCTTGAGGGGTAAGTACTTGATGGCGTGGAGATCATCTCCTCGAGCCATATGGATATGAAGGATGTAGTCCTCAATCCAGACCCCAGGGTCTGTTGTTCCGTCGTATGTCTCTATGTTTACGGGTTTGAATCCCTCTGGAAATTCATGGTCCAGCACCTCATCGGTGAAACATAGGGGCTGTGCGGCACCCCTGTATCTGGGTGTACCGCATTGTTCGGATGTTTGTTGTGTTGCATTGTATGCTGGGGCGCGCTTGTGTGGTCCATAGATGGATCTTGTTGCGCCGTCCTTTGGGTGCGAGCCCTCGCATGGGTCGCGTGTTATATTGTGAGTGGCGTTGTATGCCGCTCTGTGTTGATAGAGGGGTCGTCTATCCGACCAGGTGGCTGCTTTGATATTTGGTTGTGGGGGGTCTAAGGCCTCCTCATCGAATTCAGGTAGCAGCTTCCGCTTTGGGTAGCGCTTGGAGGGGCAATTGTCGCCGTACATCACTGCTGTGTTAAGTATTTTACTCCATCTGATTTCGAGTGTGTCTTGCGCAGCCTTGAGCCTTTGCTTCTGCTTTTACAGACTCCTCGCGGTGGCAACAAGCCTTTTACAGGCATTCTGCTGCTCCAGGTGCCTGTCCGGCGTTATGTCGTCCGGACCATTATCCTTAATAGAATTTGTTTGTTCGGTTTGATTATCCGGATTATCGTTGTCTGGCAGCGGTTCGCCCTGCTCCAGCGTTGGGTCTGTGTGATCGCTATTTCTGTCGAGGCGGGATTTGGGGCGGCGCTTGCGTCGCCGCTTTGAGTGCTTTTTGAGGGAACAAGCCTTCGGTGCGTCCTTCCTCTCTCCGTCGTCATCTTTTGGTGCGTCCACCATGTATACGTCATATGCCGAGGTGGCGTTCCAGGGCCCAATAGGCGCTGGTTCTTCATCGTCTCCTTCATCGGCGTCCATACCATCGATGTCTTCGGAGTCGAAGTCGAGCATGTCGGTTAAATCGTCGATAGTGGCTACAAAGTGGGTGGTGGGTGGGCTTTGAATTTCTTTATCGTCCGTATCCCAATCTTGCTGACCGTAGTCCGGCCAGGGCTCTCATGATAAAGAGAGAGACTTTAGTGATTTCATAATATCACCGAAGGGCGAGTGCTGAAAGATGTCCGTGGCAGTAAACTCCATGGTCGGTGCGCAATCGGATTCGATCGGCAAAGATGCGAATGGTTTGGAGTCCGGAGAGGAGTCCGGCTCCATGGAATCACGAGTCTCACAGAGTGCGGGGCTGGTGTTCGGCTCGATTGCCGTTGGGATCGCAGCCCCCGAGGCGGCGTCCAACCGCCCATCCTCGATCAGCGCAGTTGGCTCCGAATTAAGGGTCGAAGCCGATGCGGGTGCGGCCTCCAGGGCACTGTTCGGCGGCAGAGCTAGATCATGCTCGTCGGGACAGTGCGGCGCGCTCGGCAGTGGCTCGAATCCGTCGAAGATCAAGTCCCCGCGGATGTCAGCCGTGTAGTTTAAACTTCCAAATCTGACCTGACGGCCAGGGGCGTAGCTTTCGATCTGCTCTAGATGGCCAAGTGAATTGGCCCGCAGTGCGAAGCCCCCGAAGACGAAGATCTATCCAGGGAGGAAGGTCTCACCCTGGACTGCATCGCTATTGATGATCGCAGGAGCCATCGAGCCTGACGGCGACGACACAGAGGAACTCTCAATGAAAGCCCCAGTGTCGGTGTCAAAACCGGCGGATCTCGGGTAGGGGGTCCCGAACTGTGCGTCTAGGCCGGATGGTAACAGGAGGCAAGGGACACAAAGTTTTACCCAGGTTCGGGCCCTCTTGATGGAGGTAAAACCCTACGTCCTGCTTGATTAATATTGATGATATGGGTAGTACAAGAGTAGATCTACCACGAGATCAGAGAGGCTAAACCCTAGAAGCTAGCCTATGGTATGATTGTCGTTTTTTGTTGTCCTACGGACTAAAACCCTCCGGTTTATATAGACACCGGAGAGGGTTAGGGTTACGCAAAGTCGGTTACAATGGTAGGAGATCTACATATCCGTATCGCCAAGCTTGCCTTCCACGCCAAGGAAAGTCCCTTCCGGACACGGGACGAAGTCTTCAATCTTGTATCTTCACAGTCTAGGAGTCCGGCTGAAGGTATAGTCTGGCCATCCGGACACCCCCTAATCCAGGACTCCCTCAGTCATCATGACACCACAAGGGAAGAAGACAAACCCCAGACCACAAGCTTCATATGGTCCAAAGGCTTCATACAGATAGAGGATTCACCTGAGTCGCACTAACACAAATGTTTTGCAGGGAAATCATACCCAGGCCTATGAATATGAGCGTGTTTCATCAAACCGCCATGTTCATAAGACCAAGAACTACTCTTATTGGTATGAGTATTATTCACCTCTTGCAAAACTATTTGCCAGGGCTTCAAAGCCAAAGTTCTCAGATGCTGCACTTAGACTCATTGCTTCGAAGCCACCCTTGAAGATGTGGGTGGCTAAGAAAGCTTAACTCTCTTTTGCAGGGAAAGGTCTCCAGCCGAAAATCAAATGCGTCTGAAGCTATTGCTGGGGACCTAAAACATCTTGTAGGGCGCAAGATCAAATGCCCAAATGGTCTTATTATGTATTTTGTTCCCGAGTCGCTTGCTATTTTTCCTATCAGTACTAACATTGATCTAAGCTTTCATAATCCACTTGCTCGTCAAATGTTTATGCTTCACAATGCTCTTCATGAAGCCTATCCCCCTAACTGCACTATAGGGTATGACACCAGCTGCTTTAGAATGGATTATTGATAGTGGATGTACTAATCACATGACTGGCGAACGAAGTCTTCTCATGGACTCAACCTTACGTCCATCTAACAAAAGTCACATCACATTTGCTGACACTGGTAAAAGCAAGGTATTGGGTCTAGGTAGAGTTGCAATCTCAAAGGATCAGCACATGGATAAAGTGATGCTTCTTGAATCCCTTGGTTTCAACTTAATGTCTGTCTCAATGCTTTGCGATTTGAACATGATTGTGATATTTGGAAAATATCGTTGCCTTGTTCTAATGGAATCTGACAAGTCTCTAGTCTTTGAAGGGTATTGGAAAGATGATTTGTACATGGTAGATTTCTCAGCAGGACCACAGCTTGCCGTATGTCTTCTTGCAAAAGCTTCAGATTGTTGGCTCTGGCATCGGAGGCTAGGGCATGCTGGCATGAGGAACTTGCATACTCTTGCAAAGTAGAAGCACGTCATAGGCATCGAGGGTGTCAAGTTCAAGAAGGATCACTTATGCGGTGCCTGCGAAGCTAGAAAGATGACGAGGGCCAAGCATCCCTTGAAGACAATCATGACAACGACTCAACCCTTCAAACTGCTACACATGGACCTCTTTGGCCCTACTTACTACTCTACCCTTACTACTACTGCTTGTCTCTATGGCTTCGTCATTGTTGATGATTATTCAAGATATACATGGGTACATATAATCCCCTATAAGACCGAAGTGCAGGATGTCTTCAGACGCTTCGCCAATCGAGCCATGAACAACTATGGCGTCAAGATCAAGCACAACAGAAGTGACAATGGCACTGAATTCAAGAACACCGGCCTCGACACTTATCTTGATACACTGGGCATCACTCATGAGTTCTCACCTTCGTACATGCCGCAGCAGAATGGCATCGTGGAACGCAAGAACAGAACACTCATTGAGATGGCTCGGACGATGCTTGATGAATACAAGACACCAAGAAAGTTCTGGCCTGAAGCTATTGATACTGCATGCCATGTCATCAACCGTGTTTATCTTCACAAGCTTCTAAAGAAAACATCCTATGAACTCCTCACTGGTAAGAAGCCAAATGTCAGTTACTTCAGAGTATTTGGTGCTAGGTGCTGGATCAAGGATCCACATCAAACTTCAAAATTTGCACCGAAAGCACATCAAGGTTTTATGCTTGGTTACGGAAAGGATTCGCACTCCTACAGAGTCTTCAACCTCTTTCACTATAAAGTGGTTGAAACTGTGGATGTGCGGTTCGATGAGACTAATGGCTCGCAAAGAGAGCACCTGCCAAATGTGCTAGATGAAATTCCACCCAGTGAATCCATCAAGCTTATGGGAACTGGAGAAATCATACTACCCGAAGTACATCCTGAAGAGGAACTTATCATTTCTGCACCTAATTAACCTGAAGACATACTCGGCATGAAGACAATCCTTCAAACAATGACAATGATCAGCAAGAGCAAAATCTTCGTCTAGTTCATCCTCGTGTTGCAAATGAAGTACAAATTGAGAAGATAATTGATAGCATCAATGCACCTGGTCCACTCACTCATTCAAGGGCAACACAACTAGCAAATTTTTGTGGGCACTTTGCATTTGTCTCAATATCTGAACCCAAGAAAGTTGATGAAGCCTTCATGGAACCTGCATGGTTTCAAGCTATGCAAGAAGAGCTTCAACATTTCGAGCTGAATAATGTATGGGAACTGGTCAAGCGTCCTGATCCTAAACACAGTATCATAGGCACTAAATGAATATATCGCAACAAGCAAGATGAGCATGTTCAAGTTGTTAGAAACAAGGCTCGTCTCGTTGCTCAAGGATACACTCAAGTTGAAGGAATTGACTTTGATGAAACATTTGCTCCTATGGCTAGGCTTGAAGCTATACGCATACTACTAGCCTATGCAAATCATCATAACATCCTTCTGTATCAAATGGATGTGAAGAGTGCCTTTCTCAATGGCAAGATTGAAAAAGAAGTGTATGTTGCACAACCGCCTGGTTTTGAAGATCCAAAACATCATGACATGGTTTACAAGCTCAACAAGGCACTGTATGGCCTAAAACAAGCCCCTCGTGCTTGGTATGACACACTCAAAGACTTCCTGAAGAGCAAAGGCTTCAAACCTGGTTCCCTGGATCCCACACTCTTCACGAAGACATATGATGATGAACTGTTTGTGTGCCAAATATATGTGGATGACATTATCTTCGGCTGCACTAATCAGAAATACAGTGATGAGTTTGGACACATGATGCAAGAGAAATATCAGATGTCCATGATGGGTGAGCTAAAGTTCTTCCTTGGTCTTCAAATACGGCAACAACGCAACGGCATCTTCATATCTCAAGAGAAATACCTCAAAGATTGCCTGAAGAAGTTTGAAATGCAAGACAGCAAAGGTTATACGACGCCAATGCCAACCAAAAGTCATCTGGGTCCTGACGCCAATGGTAAAGAGTTTGATCAAAAGGTATACCACTCCATGATTGGTTCTTTGCTTTATTTATGTGCATCTAGGCCAGATATCATGCTTAGTGTTTGCATGTGTGCCCGATTCCAAGCGGCACCAAAGAAATCGCATCACTTAGCTGTGAAGCAAATTCTTCGATATTTGGCTTACACCCCAACACTAGGATTATGGTATCCAGAGGGCTCAGAGTTTGATCTAGTTGGATTCTCGGTTGCTGATTATGCTGGTGACAATGTGGATCGCAAGTCTACATCAGGCACATGTCACTTTCTGGGACGATCACTTGTGTGTTGGTCTGCAAAGAAGCAAAACTATGTATCTCTCTCCACTGCTGAATCTGAATACATTGCTGCTGGATCTTGCTGCGCTCAGCTTCTATGGATGAAGCAAACACTCAAAGACTATGACATTCATCTGAAGCAAGTGCCACTCTACTACGACAATGAAAGTGCCATCAAGATTGCCAACAACCCAGTTCAGCACTCGAAGACAAAGCACATTCAGATCCGTCATCACTTTCTCAGAGATCATGTCATGAAGGAAGATATTGATATCATTCATGTCAACACTGAAGAGCAACTGGCAGATATCTTCACAAAGCCCCTGGATGAGAAAAGGTTTTGCAAGTTGCGGTGTGAGCTAAATATCTTGGAATCCTCAAATGTCCTGTTATCATGCACACATCCTAACACTTATGAATGTTGATGACTTAGATGTGCAACACACGAAGTAACATATATCTTCAACTAATGAAGACTTACACTCTAAGTGTGAATACATTAATGCGGAATTTGACTTCGGAGCGCCACGATAATTGTGCACCGTCTCTGGGTCTAATACTTCCTATACGGTGGGTAACGCCACCATCAAACTTTTGCTTGAAGTATTTTCTGTTGGCGTTACATTTACGAAATCTTCGCGTTTGGTTTGTCTTCAATATTAACATGACTTCATGTTTATCTTCCCTATATTGATTTGGCCTTATTCGGATATATTCATATAATAGCATTATGTCCTCTACAACATTCACTTATAGTTATGTCTTCTCGTTTTGAATCTTTTGAACTAAGTGAATGTAATCAGACCCTAACCTTTCTATGCTCCCATCTCAAATCTATCTATCCAAATCATATGCATTCTATTGAAACTGTCGAATGTCTTCTCTGCGTCCTTGTCAGCAGAAGACACAGAGACAAACATTAAATCTGATTTAAATGCTCTATCCTTTTGCCTGAAACCCGGATAAGAGGGAACGACCACCCGACAATCCAGGCATGCGTGGGAACATGGAACAACCTCCAATGTGTTGCATGTTTTTTTTGAGGAAAGACAGTAGGGGGAAAACCCCTACTGCAAAATCATATATCTATATAAATGGGAGGTTTACATAGACATATCAACTGACAACACAACACACCAGGAGTCAGCATAACCAGAGGTATGGCTGCTCCAATAGGAGGGAGGGAGTATGTTACACAATAGAAGTACAAAAGGTGATGAGCGCAGCTCTATGTGCTGCTTTAACTCTATGTTGCAGAAGAGAGAAGTCTTCTTTGAAACTTGTGAGCCAGGATCCAACACTGGGGGCCAGGCCTCTGAAGTGTTGATTGTTCCTTTCTTTCCAAATGCTCCACGCTGCAGTTAGAAAAGTTTCATAAAAGAATGGGTTAGGCCAGCTTTCCTTGGTGTGTTAAAGAAGGTCGAGGCGGCAAGAGAAAGTTGGCCAAGTAATGTTGAGTCTCGCCCAGCAACTTTGACTAAAAGGGCAAGAGAAGATCATGTGATCTACTGTCTCTTCATCAAGGTGATTGCATAAACTGCAATTAAAGTTGTTGCCAATGTGGTAATGCCTCCTCTTTAACATATTGCGAGTGTTGAGTCGATCATCGAACATGAGCCAACCAAAAACTTTGATTTTCATAGTGCACCTTGATTTCCAAAGTTGGTGAAATGCTTGGTGAGAAACTCCATCTCTGAAGTAATTGTTGTAGTAGTCCTTTGGCTTGTAAAGCATAGCCCCCCAAGAGTAGTGCCAAACATCATGCAGAGATGTCGATGGAGAGGTCCACGTTGTTTGTTGTTGGATGTCTTGGACCTCATTAAGAGCCAGGGCGACAGAGGAAGATGAAAGGTTGCATGCATGTCCATGGAATTCATCATGTCAGCCACGAAAAGATCCTCATGCATGGCAAATGAGAAGGCACGAGGATGTGAGATTTGAAGCACTTCTTCCTTCCAGAGATCTTTCCAAAATAATGTGGACACGCCATCAACAATTTGAACGCGAGAGACGCCCCGATAGACATGAGTCAGTTTGAGAATGTCCTTCCACCAGAACGACCCAACAGGATCAACAGCATGCAGAATTTTGTCATCATAATGGTTGTCCCAGATTAGGCTGACCCATGGCATGTCGAGCTTGTTGTAGAACTTGTGCAGAAATTTTAGAATTAGAGCCTCATTATGAACTCTCAGATTGATCACACCTAAACCCCCAATCTTCTTTGGCCGACAGACCAGGTCCCAGGCAGCCAGCGAGTTACACTTATCACCTTGTTCTGTTTTCTTAGTCCAGAGGCATCTGCGTCTGATTTTGTCAAGGATCTCGATGAGCTTCGGGGGAAATTTGAGGGTACACATGGCAAAGACTAGGAGGGACGTGACCGAGGCATTTAACCAAGAAAGCTTGCCACCATACGACATCAACGCAATAGTAGGTGTCAATTATCGCTCTAATCTGCAGACCAGGGGCATAAACTCTTGGAGTGTAGGTCTAGTGGTGCCCATTGGGAGTCCTAGATAAGTAAACGGCATCGTCCCCATAGCACACCCAAAGATGCCAGCAAGATTGGCCGTAGCAGTTGCATCCAAATTAATCGGGATCAACGTGGATTTGTGAAAGTTGATCTTGAGGCCAATCGAGGAGGCATAGTCAGTAAAAATTTGCTTAACCAGAGTGGCTTGGCGAGTGCATGCAGGGAGAACAATAAGCGTATCATCGGCATATTGGAGGACTGGGTAGTCCGTTTGCCCAATACATGGAAGCGGAAGATCAAGACAGCCTTGATGGAAAGCATCATTAATAGCTGCCTGAAGCAACTCTGCAGCTAGGACAAAGATTAAAGGCGACAGAGGGTCACCCTGTCTGACCCCACACTTGCAAGGGAATTGACGGCTGGGTACACCATTCAGGAGGACCGGAGATCGACCAGAGGAGAAGAGGCAGTTAATCCAGGATATCCAGTGCTCATTAAAACCCATATGCCTCATTATGTTAATCATGGGAGTATGTGCCACTGTACCGAATGCTTTGGTGAAATCAAGTTTAAGCAGAATGGTCTCCCTACCAGATGCTTGGCATTGATAAATGTATTGATAAGCCCAAGCAAGGTAATCTTGTATGGTTCTTCCCTTGACTAAGCCATATTGATTTCGGTGGACTAGTTGAAGGACAATGCGTTGCAATCGATTAGCTAGCAGTTTCGTCAGTAACTTTAGGCAACAGTTGAGCAAGGTGATCGGTCTATAGTCATTAACGGTCATGGGTGCATTCACCTTGGGGATCAGAGTGATGTGGCCATCATTGATGCTGGTGATGTCGAGGTTTCCCTCATAGAACTGGGAACAGAGCAAGTAGAAGTCATGTTTGATGATTGGCCAGCAAGCCTTAAGAAATGCACCACTAAATCCATCCGGCCCCGGTCCATGATCGGGTGGCATTTCTTTGACAACTCCATCAATTTCTTCTGGAGTGAATGGCTCAGTAAGAAGATCCAGATTGTTGGCTCGTTGAAGGATAGCAGGCAAGTCAAATTTCATCTCACATTGAGCCGTGGTTCCAAGTCTGGACTTGTAAGTGGAATGCAAAAGAGCTTCCTTACCAGGGTGGTCATCGATCACACGATTATCATCAGATCGGAATGAGGCAATATTGTTCTTACGATATCGTTCAGTTGCAATTGCTTGAAAAAACTTTGTGTTTTCGTCCCCAAACTTGATCCAACGGATGGTGCAACGCTTTTTCCAGTAAAGTTTCTGGTATTTGAGTAACCTGAGGAGGTGAGCTTTAAGAATTTTCCTAAAGTTTGCTTCTGGAGTTGTGAGGCTACGCTTGTTTTCCAGTTCATCAATAGCATCAAGTACCTCATTATAGTTAGCGATAGCAATAGTACGTCGTGAAATGTTCTTACTCCAAGCCTTGAGAGCATGACAGAGGGCTTTGAATTTGTGAGAAAGAGTGGCTGCAGCATTTTTATTGGACACTGGTTTGTCCCAAGTTTGTTGCACAACATCCATAAACCCCGGGTGCAAAATCCAATATGATTCAAATCGAAAGACCTTACTCCTAGGGATGTTGGTTTCAATGGTAACCACGCAGGGTATGTGATCCGAAACAGGCTTACCAAGAGGTTTCACGAGAGTTTTGGGATACGAGTGGGTCCAGTGGAGAGAGGTGAAGAACCAATCTAATTGTTCAAGCAGTGGATCAGATTGCATGTTGCTCCATGTAAAGGATCGACCTTGGATCGGGAGCTCAATAAGTTGTTGCTTGCGAATAATATCATTAAAAGTAAGCATGTCATTCAGATTCCCTCCCGGCTTATTACGGTTATCAGGCGCACGTATATAATTGAAATCACCTAAGAGTAATCAATCATGGTCATTGTGAATCTGGACATCGTATACCAAGAAGTAAACGCCAAGCGATCATCGCCCGCACACGGTCCATAGATATTAGCGAGCGACCAGGTCTATGAGGATTGAGTGCTGGCAAAACTGACCACTAGCGCAAAAACATCAGAGAACATAACCGTGCCCGTAAATAAAGCGCTTTTACAAACAGTAAGGATACCACCAGAGGATCCACGGGAGGGAACAAAAGCAAAGCGATCAAATTATTTAGGGAAACAAGTTTTAAGGAACGCAAAAGATACTTCGGGCATTTTAGTCTCCTGCATGCAAACTACCGCACAACCGCTTGAAATGATGGCATTGGAGAGAGCCAACTGTTTCTTCTCAGAGTTGAGACCCCTGATGTTCCAAGATAGGACGTTCCAGCAGCGCAGGGGTGCCATGGCAGAACAAGTTACTCCTGAGAAAAAGAGGCTAGCTGCCCCAGATCATCAGAGGGGTCAGCCGTCAACTGGGTAGCAAGTGATACGTCTCCGTCGTATCTATAATTTTTTATTGTTCCATGCCAATATTATTCAACTTTCATATACTTTTTGGCAACTTTTTATATTATTGTTGGGACTAACATATTGATCCAGTGCCCAGTGCTAGTTCCTGTCTGTTGCATGTTTTTGGTTTCATAGAATATCCATATCAAACGGAGTCCAAACGGGATAAAAATGGACGGAGCTTATTTTTGGAAAATATGGAAAATTCGGAAGGAAAATCAACGCGAACCAGTGCCCGAGGTGGTCACGAGGCAGGGGGACGCCCCCCTTAGGGCGCGCCCCCTACCCTCGTGAGCCCACCATAAGGAGGTTGACGCTCTTCTTTTGCCGCAAGAAAGCTAATATTCGGAAGAAAAAAAATCACGGCGAAGGTTTCAGGACAATCGGAGTTACGGATCTTCATATATATACGAAATGGTGAAACAGAGCCAGAACAGAACGCAGAACCAGAGAGAAACAGAGAGATATATCCAATCTCGGAGGGGCTCTCGCCCCTCCCATGCCATGGAGGCCAAGGACCAGAGGGGAAACCCTTCTCCCATCTAGGGAGGAGGTCAAGGAAGAAGAGGAAGAAGGGGCCCCCTCTCCCCCTCTCCTCCGGTGGCGCCGGAACGCCGCCGTGGCCATCATCATCATAACCGCGATCTTCACCAACACCTCCGCCATCTTCACCAACATCTCCATCACCTTCCCCCTCTATCTACAGTGGTCCACTCTCCCGCAACCCGATGTACCCTCTACTTGAACATGGTGCTTTATGCTTCATATTATTATCCAATGATGTGTTGCCATCCTATGATGTCTGAGTAGATTTTCGTTGTCCTATCGGTGGTTGATGAATTGCTATGATTTATTTAATTTGCTTGTGGTTATGTTCCTGTCCTTTGGTGCCCATCATATGATTGCACGCGTGGATCACACCCTAGGGCTAGTTGTATGTTGATAGGACTACGTATTGGAGGGCAAGAGTGACAGAAGCTTCAACCTAGCATAGAAATTGATGCATATGGGATTGAAGGGGGACCAATATATCTTAATGCTATGGTTGGGTTTTACCTTAATGAACATTAGTAGTTGCGGATGCTTGCTAATAGTTCCAATCATAAGTGCATAGAATTCCAAGTCAGGGATGACATGCTAGCAGTGGCCTCTCCCACATAATACTTGCTATCAGTCTAGTAAAGTAGTCAATTGCTTAAGGGACAATTTCGCAACTCCTACCACCACTTTTCCACACTCGCTATATTTACTTTATTGTTTCTTTATCTAAACAGCTCCTACTTTTTATTTATGTACTCTTTATTATCTTGCAAACCTATCCAACAACACCTACAAAGTACTTCTAGTTTCATACTTGTTCTAGGTAAAGCGAACGTCAAGCGTGCGTAGAGTTGTATCGGTGGTCGATAGAACTTGAGGGAATATTTGTTCTACCTTTAGCTCCTCGTTGGTTTCGACACTCTTACTTATCGAAAACTATTGCGATCCCCTATACTTGTGGGTTATCAAGACCTTTTTCTGGTGCCGTTGCCGGGGAGCAATAGCGTGGGGTGAATATTCTCGTGTGTGCTTTTTGCTTTATCACTAAGTTATTTTTATTTGCTGTTCTTAGTTGTTTTCTACCTTTAGTTATGGGTAGGAAACACAAAATACCAAAAAAATAGTTGTACCTACTGAACCAATGGTTGAAGAACCACTCAAAATCTATCACACTGCTGAAGCTTTTTACTTGGATCATCTTCGATCCCTTTGTGCTCGTGTCGAAACCCCAACTAGCTTAGTTGAGGGCAAATCTTTAGCTGAGCATGCTTGTTATGTGCGACACCGTATATTTGAAAAAAGGAAACTACTATGGGGTCAAATTCAACGTTTGCAATGCTATGCTTGGAATTTATGTGAAATATATGATTTTACTTGTTGTTCTGAAAACCCTAAGAAACACCTTCCCTATCAATGTGAGTTTACTAATAATGGAATCGTATCTTCGTATGCTAAGGGTGTTTATAATTACTATGATGTTCAACAAATTGAAGAATTTGTTGCTTTTAAGGGTGCTTCTGAAATTGCTTCTTTGATTGAAAAGTATGATGCTACTCTTCACAAATCTGAAAATTTTGCCATACTTGAATATTGTTATGAGAATTATGCTTCTAATGCTTATGTTAAACTATATATTGAGGACCACTCCGCTGTCCAAGAAGAGACTAATATTTTGCAGGAGTCTATGGAAGAAGAAATTGATGAAACTGTGAGCTCATTGGATGAAAAAGATGAGGAGGAGAGCGAAGAACAAAAGGAGGAAGAGTGGATTGATCACCCATGCCCACCTTCTAATGAAAGTAACTCTTCAACTCATACATTGTTTAATTCCCCTTCGTGCTTACCGAAGGATGATTGCTATGATGACTGTTATGATCCCTTGGATTCTTTTGAAATATCCCTTTTTGATGATGCTTGTGGCCAAGATGCCAATATGAATTATGCTTATGGAGATGAACTTGCTATAGTTCCTTATATTAAACATGAAATTGTTGCTATTGCACCCACGCATGATAGTCCTATTATCTTTTTGAATTCTCCCGATTATACTATATCGGAGAAGTTTGCTCTTATTAAGGAATATATTGATGGGTTACCTTTTACCGTTGCACATGATGATTTCGATAAATATAATATGCATGTGCTTTCTGCTCCTACTTGCAATTATTATGAGAGAGGAAATATATCTCCACCTCTCTATATTTCCAACATGATAAAATTGCAAGAAACTGTTTATACTATGCATTGGCCTTTACTAGGTGTGCATGAATTGTTCTTTTATGACATGCCGATGCATAGGAAGAGAGTTAGACTTCGTCATTGCTTGATATATGTTGCTTTGTGCTCACTACTAAATTACAAATCATTGTTAATTAAAATTGGCTTTGATATACCTTGGGATCCGGGTGGATTCACTACTTGAGCACTATATGCCTAGCTTAATGGTTTTAAAGAAAGCGCTGCCAGGGAGACAACCCGGAAGTTTTAGAGAGTCATTTATTTCTTTTGAGTGCTTTCATATAGTTTAAAAACAACAAAAATAAAGAGGGGAACCCAAATTTTTTTCAAAAAGGTAAGTGAAAGTGAGAAAGACAAGCATTGTTGAAGTGGGAGAGCTCCTTGAACTTTGTTCATGCTCACTGAAACTTTGTGAATCTTGATTGCAGAAACTTTTCAACAAAAATAATTATCCCCTTGTACAATTCCGTTGTATTATAAAAATAATGTGCCAAGGTTTGCCTTTAGGATGTTTACATTTGCTTGATGGTTTGTACGGTGCAGGACAGAAACTTTGGCTGTAGTGCACGATTTTACATTTTTAGATGGAACGTCAAATGATTCTGATTCTTTTTGCCCTGTCTTCCTATACAAATTTTTTATTTTTCCTAATTTTGGCAGAATTTTTCAAGTATCAGAAGTATGGTGAATGTTCAGATTATTACAGACTGTTCTGTTTTAGACAGATTCTATTTTTGATGCATAGTTTGCTTGTTTTGACGAAAATATCAATTCATATCAGTGGATTAAGCCATGAAAAAGTAATATTACAGTAGACACAATGCAAAACAAAAATTATGAATTGGTTTGCAACAGTACCTAGAGTAGTGATTTGCTTTATTATACTAACGGATCTTACCGAGTTTTCTGTTGAAGTTTTGTGTGGATGAAGTGTTCGATGATCGAGAAGGTTTCGATGTGAGAAGAAGGAAGAGAGGCAAGATCTTAAGCTTGGAGATGCCCGAGGCACCCCAAGTAAATATTCAAGGAGACTCAAGCGTCTAAGCTTGGGGATGCTGGGGAGGCATCCCCTCTTTCTTCAACAAGTATCGGTATGTTTTCGGATTCGTTTCGTTCATGCAATATGTGCAAGTCTTGGAGCGTCTTTTGCATTTAGGTTTTTATTTTATTTTATGCACCATGCTGGTATGAGATAGTCCTTCATTGATTTATAGAATGCTCATTTCACTTCACTTATATCTTTTGAGTATGGCTTTATAGAATGCTTCATGTGCTTCACTTATATCATTTGAAGTTTGGATTGCCTATTTCTCTTCACTTAGACAACGGCCATTTGTAGAATGCTCTTTTGCTTCACTTATATTTGTTAGAGCATGGGCATATATTTTGTAGAAAGAATTAAACTCTCTTGCTTCACTTATATCTATTTAGAGAGATAACAGGAATTGGTCATTCACATGGTTAGTCATAAAATCCTACATAAAACTTGTAGAAGACTGAATATGATATGTTTGATTCCTTGCAATAGTTTTGCGATATAAAGGTGGTGATATTAGAGTCGTGCTAGTTGAGTAATTGTGAAATTGAGAAATACTTGTGTTGAGGTTTGCAAAGGTCTTCAGCCCAAGTCGAAGTCCGAAGCTATTGCTCAAGGCTTCTACCCCTGCATGATCCGTGGACCTCAACCTGCTAATGCCGACACATCCTCTCTGTTATGGTGTCGTGAAGACAATCTCTTTAAGCGCAACTTCCAGTTTACCAAAACTTCTGCCAAAGAGAACAAGATGTCACTAGGGTTAGACTTCAACCCCGGTCCCTCTGCTCCTCGTGCCGATGGCACACGCGATGCTGAACCTAATATTGTTGGGCCCTTCTACAACCTTGAAGGTCTCATCACTCACATTCAGGTTCAAGGGGCAGCCGTTGATTACTCTGCAGATGACGCTGATTCTGACGAAGCGCCTGCACCACCGAAGCCTGTGAAGCAAAAGAAACCAAAGGCTTCAAAGCCCTCCTCCGCACCAAAGGTCTCACGGGCGAAGCCTCTGGCCACTACACCTCCTGAAGCCAGTGTGCAGTCTGAAGATCTCTCTCGCATCTCCAAGTCTGGCAAGATGAAGAAGCCCATGCAACCAACTGGTCAAGCATTGACCCCTGCTGCCGTTCTGAGGAATGAGAACGAAGCCATTGATCTGTCTAGCGACGACGATCTTGGTGATGATGCTCTTGAGCTGCTTATAAAGAGCAAGCAAGAGGCGAAAATCTTCAATGATCTTCCCCTCTTTGATGTGGAGATCCTGTACAAGTTCATTGATGAGTGGTTTGACAGCCCAGACCTCAGTTTTGATGATCTTTAGCTCCCAATTGGCCTCAGCGTCTCTTTCCATGGAGCCATTGCTCCTGAGCTGGCTCTTGCACAGAAAATTGTTGAGCTGAAGCACAAGATTGATTATGAAAAGGCTCAGTTCAAGAAGCACATGGCCAAGCTCAACATGGAAGACGTCCAAAACTTCAAGGTCATGCCGCATGAGCTCAAGGAGGCGTTCCACAAGAAATGTGAAGAAGCAAAAGGTTCTCGTGAGTGCATGAAGAATCTCGCTGCCGAATGTGTTCAAGGCTACAATGTAGCTGAAAAGCGCAAGGCTTTGGGGCGACCAGGCATCGACCCCAGAATGGCTGCCAAGAAGAAGAAGAAGAAGCCTGTTGTGGCCCAACCAGAAGTATCAAGGCAGGAAGAACCTCGCATTGTCTTCCCGGCCAGTATGACAGGCTCGAAGCCTAAGGTCCACACAGTGGCTTCGGAGCTCAAGAAAACTAGGGCAGCTAAAGCCGAAGCCCAAAAGCGCAAGACCAAGGCCACCACTGATGATGCTCCACCGACCAAGAAGAGAAAGACAAACAAGAAAGACCGGGCTGCTCCCACAGAGCCCCTTGTTGTCGAGCCAATCTCAGTGGCTCGTCCTGCGTCTGAATATCGTGAGCGCTAGTTGATAGTTTATGAGCATGCTTCCACAGAGGCTCCAGAAGTTGAAGACATTCCAGCTGTTGACCCCACCGCAACTGAATACATTGGTCATCAAGACAATGTTGAAGATGATGAAGTCCTTCCTCAGATCGAACACAATGTGGTATCATCGCCTATTCTCACGAACAGTGAACTCATCAGCACTGGTCGTCCATTGACGCCAACTGCTCAGGATGACTCATGGGCTGATCACCCACAAGACTCCCCCCGTCAAGAAGAATCCCCAAGTACTCCCCCACCTCAAGTGACCACTCCGGTGCTTGAAGACGATGACTTTGTGGCCCAGCCAACTCCCTCTCCAAAGGCGTCGCCCGCACTTCGCAGGCTTCGCAAAGGACCAAGGCCACAGGTCACTTTGTCAAGTGTTCCAGAAGGAGAAGAGCGCCAATCCGTTTCACGCCAAGTCTTTCCTGAAGCCTCTCCTACTGCGAACATCCCCGAGTCTGAAGCCAAAGCAGCTGAAGATATTCCGGCTGCATCAGCCGATGAACAAGAAGAACCAAGACATGAAGAAGAACGTGTTGCTACACCCCAACCAACCCTGAAGTTGTTCTCGAGGAGAACATGTCCGACCCTCAGCTACTCGAGTGGAGGTTGATAACATTGAGGCAACCACCAACAACCATCCTGACGCCAATGACGTTGTCATGGCTGAAGCTCCTGTGGCGCCTGAAGTTAATGTGGTGCCAAAAGTGATTGCACCTGAAGCCAATCTGCATCCAGAAGTCAATGCCACTGCTCCTGTACCGCCTCCACGGCCACACACCCTTGAGCAAACATTCTATCAAGGCCAACTTACCACCGTCCGCTGGCCCATTTTAGTTCCTCCACCTGTTGCCGGTCCGCAATTTGATTATCATATGGAGCACAGGCCTCAGATCCAGAAGCCAAAGCCAAGGCTACCAAGGTTTCCAGGTACTGCAACTTCACCAGGATCGTTTAATCTGAATGGCTTCAAGGCACACAACACATTCTTTGACAGTGCCAAGAACCCCTACACAAGGCCAAGAATCTCCTCAGATCGGTTCTGGAGTTATCAGTAGCGCATCTACTATTCCTGCATCTTATACAATCAGGGGCACATTTTCCCTCATATGCGTCTAGACAGCGAAGCCATGGCTGGCCTGCCCTGCCTAGAAGAAGCCCTTGACTTCTTCAGAGATGTTGGCCTTCTACAGTTTGTGACTGCCAAAGAACATTGGAATGAAGAGCTTCTGCTACAATTCTACGCTACCCTTCACATTCGCGGCTACAACAGGGATCTGAAGACTTGGATCCTTGAGTGGATGACAGGCGATGTACACCATGAAGCTAAAGCCCAAGACATCATTGAGCTTACTGCCATGCCCACTCCTAGCGAACATTATGAACCAGGTTGTCAGCTACACCAGAATGCGTTGGAAAGCATCTTCCAAAAGCGAGAGCCAAATATGAGCCAAATGCTGAGCATGATGAAGCCACTGCCACAAGACGTTGACTATCCTAAGGAGTTCTTTGTTGAAGACCTAGAGTATCTGCCCTGCACTATTTATCATATTATCAGGCGAACTCTCTGGCCGGTCAAAGGACATTCTCCTGCAGCGAAGCTTGAAGGAGCAATGAAGACATTGGTTTTCTATATCTTCAATGGCATCAGCTTCAATGCTCAAGACTTCTTCATCAGGCAATTGGCTGCATCTGGCTCCGATATCTTTGGTCTGAAGTTCTATGCTCCATGGGTAATGCGCCTCATCAAGCTTCACTCTGCTGTCAACTATCAGCTGTCTGCGCGCAATCACCTTATATTCTTGCCAGAGGTTGATCTGTCTATCAAAGTCATTTACCCAGAGCCTGCAAAGGAGCCAATTTATCTTCACAATGTCGATCATCAAAGCTTCACCCAGCCCATTGAAGGAGTTTAGGCCGTTTCTCGTGTTTATCACTTGGCTGGCAATACACGTGCCCCTCGCACCCAAATTGAAGCCACTGCAAGTACCATCGCCCAAAGGCCTCGGAAGCGATCTCGTGTTCTCAATGACCGTGACCGAGAGCTTCTCATCGCTCTACATCAGAAACAGGATAAGCATCATGACTGGCTTAAGCGTCAGATGCAAAGCCTCTTGGTGGACGTCAATCGCATTCGAAATCTTGCCACCAAGAATGCCTTTGTTACACATGAAACATGTCGGAGGTCATGGAAGAGTTTGACGTTACTCAGTGCTGAAGCTGATCTTCAAGACGATGGCTTCACAGAGAGATTCAAGTTCAACTCAACAACTCCGAGGAATGCTCACTTGCATCGGACTCCCTCACTTGAAGACTCTGACTATTCTTCCTCAGCTCCAACAGTTAATGCCAGAGTCATAGATGATCAAGATGATGCTACCTCACCACCTCCAACTTCAATGCGTATCGACACTGCACCAAGTTCTTCTACACCACCGAACCTCAACGACAACCCTGCTGCATCGCTTACTCCTCATGGGAACGAGTAGAAGCTCAATGTCTTCAAACCTTTTTGGTCATTACTGACAAAAGGGGGAGAAGCATGAGTTGATAGTTTCAAGCGGGTCCATATGGGTGGTTGCTATACTTTTGCTACATTTGCCAAGTGCTTACAACTCTCGCTTTTGATACATTTAGTTCGTCTTGAGTTGTAACACTTAAACTTGATGGTCGTCTGCTACCTTTTCGACACTATGTGATGCGATGATAAATTCCGCATGTGCGACGATAAATTCCGCACGAAGTCATTTTGCAGACGTCCATTTTTTCATTATGCATGTCATTATCTTTTTTATATCCTTTCATGCATGATGAATTGTCTTCATAAGTATAAGAGGAGCTCCGCAAGTACAACCTGCCATGTGCATTTGCATTCAAAAGCAAAATACATATATGCACATCTTTAGGGGGGGGCGCCTTTCTGCTACTTACGAAGACAATACTTAAATCCTTTACAATTTCACATACTTTTATCCCCGTTGAAAACTTCAACCAGTTTGTCATCAATCACCAAAAAGGGGGAGATTGTAAGTGCATCTAGTGCCACCCCTAGTTGGTTTTGGAGTATTGACAACAAACCTGGTTGAGGGACTAATGTGTTTGTGAGAATTGCAGGATAACACAGGTAGTAGTCCCTCATTGATTCGGTTTACCTACCGGAGATGACCCCTAAAAATGTATGAAGACATTGAAGACAAAGGTGGTATGTGAAGACATTCACATTGAAGACTATGACAAGAGAAGACATTGCGTGAAGACTATGGAGCGCGAAGACTTAGTTGTTTCGTTGTTTCCTTTTCTTCTTTGTTGAGTCATAGGAACCACCGTACTGTTAAGTGGGGTCCCAGTGAACAAAGTCAGAGTGACTGAAGTGATGCTTAACCAAAATCATATGTCTTCGAGCGAAGACAATGAGAGCAAATCTTATCCAGAGCTGGATGAGTCAGCTTTACTTGTAGCCTAAGTAAAGTTGTCGCGTGTGTTTAAAATCTGACCGTTGGAACACGTGTCAGTTCCTTAGTGACCCAGGGTCATTTTGGACAAAATGGGTCGGGTTGCCTAGTGGCTATAAATAGCCCACCCCCTACACCATAAATCGGTGGCTGCTCAGAGTTAGTGCACGGCTTTTGCCATTTGAGAGCAACCCACCTCCGAAGCTTTTGAGAGAGAAATCCTTGCGAGGACAAAGCCCTAAACACCCAGAGCCAAAGAGTGTTAGGCATCACTGAAGTCTTCCTGTCTGTGTGATCTGGAGACTTGTTACACTTGAGGACTGTGAATCCTCCAGCCGGTTAGGCGTTGCATTCTGAGCATCCAAGAGTCATTGTGGATTGCCGGTGAACGAAGTCTGTGAAGATTTGGAAGTCTACCTTGAAGACTTACTGATGAAGCTATGTACCTAGGGTAGGGTCATGGACCTGTCCTAACTGCCCTACCCAAGGACATCTCTAGAAGAAATCACCTGTCAATCGACTTGGAGGTGTTCCACTCGACATACTCGAAGACACTCGACCAAGAAGCAATCACTCGACCAAGATCCAACCACTCGACGGCCAAGAGACCTAAAGTCACTCCGCATGCTAACAGTCGGTCATTAAGTAGCTTTTATGGTCATCATAGCACTTTATTAGGGGCGTTACCAGTAACGCCGGACCTTAATGTATTTGAAACCCTGCATAACTGAGGGCCGGAGGGGTCTGGCGAACTCTATATAAGCCACCCTCCTTCTCAGTGTAAAGGGTTCGCACCCCTGTAATTCATACACACATAATCCGGTCGACCGCCTCCGGGCTCCGAGATGTAGGGCTATTACTTCCTTCGAGAAGGGCCTGAACTCGTAAACCTCGTGTGCTTATAACTACTCCATAGCTAAGATCTTGCCTCTCCATACCTACCCCCCTACATTACTGTCAGACTTAGAACCACGACAGTTGGCGCCCACCGTGGGGCCGGTGTCTTAGCGATTTGTTGGAGGAGTTGCGATCTTTTCCGATCCAAACCATCATGGTTTCTGGCAGAGTTTTGGTGGAGGGCCGCGAGATCCGTCTCGGCGCGCTCACGTTCCTCGCCGACGACTCCGCTTGGCTTCAGGAGGCTCCGCTCGACGTCAACGCACTCCCTGTCCGCGGGGCAACACACTTTCGCGCGTGCGTTCGCGGCGTCCTCTTGCGGCAACCGTCGACCCATTATCGGTTGGCCCCTATGTTGTCCTCCCTCCCTGTTTCCCGCCGGCGCAAGCGCTCCGGTCGGTCGAGACTTCGGCGGTGGGTGAGACACGCGGTGGCACGCCAGTCGGCCACCCCTCAAGTCACGGCGATCGAGCCCGACGAATCCCTCTACGGCATGTTCGACCTGTTGACTGGCTCCGCAGAGACCGCATCCGAGTGCGACAGCAGTGATCCGGCGGTGGAGGTTCTGATGGTCGATGGACCGCGCAGTCCTCCCGGTTTTCCCCGCACCGACGGAGGCGCAGGTGGAGGCGACCCGTCGCATCCCCATGAGGAATATCTCCCCGAGCCTCTCACGTCGCTGCAGAGAGAAGAACTTCGTCGCCGGAACATGGATGCACTGCACACTCCTATCGTTGGAGAAACCCCCGAGGCTCGTGCCTTGGAGGACGCGCGCCTGGCAAACTTGGCTGAGCGCAGATCGAAGTGCTCGGGCATTCAGCCTGAAAGAGTTTAACGGTTACAAAAACCACTCGGCATTCCAGGCAAATTTAAGGTGGGGCATAAAAGTTTGTTCACTCCGCAGGAGGAGGACTGGCAGGCTCGACGAACTCGTCCAGGTCGACACCGTTGGCGATCCGAGTGGCTGCAGCAATAAAAGTCTCCACAAAAGATCAGAAGTCATGCCTCTGGGTGTTGGCGACCTTGATTGCTGCCAGCTTATCTTGTCGCACCTCCTTGCAGTGGACACGAACCAAAGACAGAGCCACATCAGCACCACACCAGGCAGAAGATTTCTTCCACTCTTGCACTCGACCAGGGATCTCGTTAAGTCGAGTCATCAGAGACTCGAGATCATTCTGGAGCGTGGCCCCTGGCCAAAGTGCCGTGTCGATCCGTGACATGGCGACCTTCAGTCGAGCCAAGTAGTCCACAACACCGTTGATGCGGGATTCCAGTCGGAGCAGATTCATGGCAGTTTCATCTTTCACGGGAGAGTTGATGGGGTCCAAACCTGGCTCAATCCGCCCAGTCTCCTCCTTGAAGTTCTGGCAAAACTCTACATTCACGATCCAAGGATAAGTCAATTTTCGCATGCTGAGTTGACAAAAAAAACATCAGTCGGAACAAAATGTATACCTTCAAGCTTGATGAACAACTTCTTGGCAAGGCTCCTCAGATAACTCTCTAGATCGTCCCTCCTGCGAGCGATGCCTTCCATCTTCTCATACAGGTTGACATTGTTTTTCTTCAAGCGCGTGCACTCCTTGTTGGCTTCGTTCAGGGCATATTTCATCTTGGCGTTCTCTTCTTCCAATTGGCCGATTGAAGCCAGTTTCTGTTCAGCCAGAGCGGTTCTGTCGTCAGCTTTCTTTTGAGCAGCAGCCAAATCCTGATCTGTCTTCGCTAGAGCTTCGTTCAGTTTTTCTGCAAAGAAATGGTGCTTGATTCAGAAAGAGCGGAAGGGTACTCAAGCCTAAGACAAACCAGTCGACAAGCTCGTCTTACCATTGGTGTCGTCCTTGGCCTTTTGCAGCTCTGTCTTGGCCAATTCCAAGTCAAGGTTTAGCTGGATCTGCTGTTTCTCCAAGTCAGCAAAGCGAGCTCCAAGATCGCAAGATTTCTGCAAATAGGGAGGGGAAGTAATTTTACAGCGAAAAACGACAAAGACAATCAATACTAAGACTACGGTCGACTGCCCGCTGTCCACCATAGTCTCGGGGACTACACCCAGTGGGTGCACTTTGCGTGCCCCCACCGGTTCGGTTTACACTCGACACGGCCAGACCAGATCGAGCGAAAGAATCAAAATACAAAGACTACAGTCGACTGCCAGCAGTCCATCGTACTCTCGGGGACTACACCCAGTGGGTGCACTCAGCGTGCCCCCACTACTCCAAAAATTCAATCGACGCACCCAGTGGGTGTACAGATGCAAAGGAAAGAGAGTCTCCAGATAGCATATCCTAACAGAACAAGCGGTGACCAGCTAACCTGAACATTGCTTTGGAGAGCCGAGCTGGCGTCACAGGCGGCCTGACTGGCGTCCCGCACCATCTTCACCTTCTCCATCATAATGCCTGCCTGGCGTATGGCTTCCTTGGCAGCATTCACTTTGTCCTCTGGGACATGATGGATCGCAAAAACTAAAGGTGGGTCGGCAGGAGCTTGAGCAGTCGACGAAGAAGGCAGGGCACTCGACAATGGTACGACGAAGGTAACAGAACCCCGATTGGCATCACCAGCGTCCTGAACGACTGGTTCCGCCATCGGCGTTGACTGTGGCACCTTGCTTGCAGGAGCTTTCCTATTTTTCCTTGTCAAAGGCCTCTCAGGCTCTTCGTCATCATCATCGGGGAGGTCAATAATGTTAGGAGCTGTTCAAAGATCAATCGCCAAAATCACATCACCCAATGGTACACATTGCAGTTGAGTCGACCAAATAAAGACAAAATGACAGAAATCATACCCAGATTGGAAGTGACTGCATCCTCCATTACCTCATCCTCATCTCTGTAAGATGAGGTCCCGGAAGTAGCAGCGCTGCCAGTTCCAAAGTTCGTATGGTTAAATCAAGAAAAAATAAACAGCACGGAGCGTCGAGTGAATACAAAGGGAGACACTCACGCAGAAGCGACGGGGATGTCAATCTTAATCTTCGGCAACGCCTTCCGAGGCTTCTGCTCTGCAACTTTGAGATGCTTTGACACTTTTTCAGTTGGGGTTGGTGAATATGTCCGAGGACGCTTTGAAGACTGACCAGTCTGAGCAATCGCCTTTTCACGGGCGCTCGGTCGTTCTTGGTCAAGCTTGGATCGCCTCTCCCTGCGAGGAGGCGACTCGACTTCTTCTTCGTCACTTGAGTCATCGCTTTCTTCGTCCTCTTCTCAGTCAGAATGCCATTCGCCACTGTCGCCGCCGCTCGCCTCTCCTTCCAGATCTTGCTCTTACTCTCCGTTGGGCACTGAGTACATTTCGATAAGGGCCTGAAAGAAAGCAAGAAGAATAAAGTCAGTCAATGCAGTATAGACAGCTGCGCGAGTGAATTCAGATTATAATCAAAAGCTCAGAATCGGACCTTTTCTAGTTCGTGGGACTGGTCGAATGGAGGAACTCTCCTGGCTCCCCTGGGGTTGTCCTTGTTTCCGGTGATGCCCGACAGCCACCCCTCCAGTGTGTCATCATCGACCTCCTTCGGGTGAATCCGAGTGGTGTTGTCAAGACCCGAATACATCCACATCGGATGGTCTCGAGCTTGAAGAGGCTGGATGCGCCGCCGAAGGAAAACCTCCAAGAGATCCATACCAGTGACCCCGTCACGGATAAGCTGGACCACTCGTTCGACCAGCACCCTAACTTGCGCCTTCTCCTCCGGGAGCACCTTCAAAGAGGAGGGTTTCCTCACTCGGTCCAT
The DNA here is from genome assembly GCF_002162155.2 of Triticum dicoccoides. Taxonomy (NCBI): domain Eukaryota; kingdom Viridiplantae; phylum Streptophyta; class Magnoliopsida; order Poales; family Poaceae; genus Triticum; species Triticum dicoccoides. The sequence continues at coordinate 161,178,414 of NC_041390.1, read as the reverse complement.
GGTAAAAGGAGGGAGGCCAGTTGACTGCCCTGGCGTCGGCTGGTCTTTGCAGTAAAACCAGGTCGACTGACATCCGCGGACCGAGTCGGGAAGAATCATGGCCGGAAAGGAACTTTTCCCTCTCATCTGAACACCAAGACCCCCACACATCTGAATCACTTGTGTTCTCTCGTCACTCGGATTGGCCTTTTTCACCGTCTGAGAACAACAGGTGAAAATGTGCTTGAAAAGACCCTAGTGAGGCCGACAACCCAAGAAATTCTCGCACAAAGACACGAAAGCAGCGAGATACACGATTGTGTTGGGAGTGAAGTGGTGGAGTTGTGCCCCAAAGAAATTTAGAAATCCCCAAAAGAAAGGGTGAGGAGGCAAGGAAAATCCACGGTCGACGTGGGTGGCAAGGAGAACGCGCTCACCCTCCCGAGGTTGCGGCTCGGATTCCTTCCCCGAAAGCCGCGCCGATCCATGGGGGATCAGTCCTCCGTCAGCTAGGTCGTCGAGGTCTTCTTGGCGGATCGCCGAGCGGATCCAGTCGCCTTGGATCCAGCCCTTCGGCAGGCTGGCTCGTGAGGAAGATCCACCCCGACTGGTCGCCTTCCCCTTCGCCTTTGCCGTCGCCTTCTTCGCCCGCTCCAGAGCCGCCATCTTCTCCTTCCCCATTGTCGCCGGCGAGACGCGTACGGAGCGGCGGTGCTGGGGCGAGAGCGAGCGCGACGAAGAAGCCTGAAGAGGAGAAGAGGAAATGAGAACGCACTGTTCAAGAAACCCCGGTCCAACGCCTTATGTGAGGTCGCTTCCGAGTGACTGACTGGTAGGCCCGGACAATCCTGTCAAATCTCGTAACAATCGCGCGCGTGATACATGGCGAAAAAGGTGGCGTGGAGATCGAGGCGGCTCCGCCCTATCCCATCCGATTACTGCGGCCTCCCCCGTCCCGCGCGCTTCCCAAAATTCAAATCCCGCAAAATCTGCGGGCAGTAGAACAACTTGTCAGACGGAAGATCTCCTCCACACCGTCACTCGGAGCTTTTCAAGTAAAGAAACTCACTCGACAAAAAACTAAGAATGGATCAAGGCGACTGAAAAGGAAGTTGCTGTCATCACTCAGGTTCATTGATCCGAAACAAGATATGCTCATGGCATGAACAATGAATCGGAGAAGTTCTCAACTCCTTCCCCACTCAAACCTCGATCCATTCGGGGGCTAATGATGAAGCTATGTACCTAGGGTAGGGTCATGGACCTGTCCTAACTGCCCTACCCAAGGACATCTCTAGAAGAAATCACCTTTCAATCGACTTGGAGGTGTTCCACTCGACAGACTCGAAGACACTCGACCAAGAAGCAATTACTCGACCAAGATCCAACCACTCGATGGCCAGGAGACCTAAAGTCACTCCGCACGCTAACGGTCGGTCATTAAGTAGCTTTTATGGTCATCATAGCACTTTATTAGGGGCGTTACCAGTAACGCTCGACCTTAATGTATTTGAAACCCTGCATAACTGAGGGCCGGAGGGGTCTGGCAAACTCTATATAAGCCACCCCCCTTCTCAGTGTAAAGGGTTCGCACCCCTGTAATTCATACACACATAATCCGGTCGACCGCCTCCGGGCTCCGAGACGTAGGGCTATTACTTCCTCCAAGAAGGGCCTGAACTCGTAAACCTCGTGTGGTTACAACTACTCCATAGCTAAGATCTTGCCTCTCCATACCTACCCCCCTACATTACTGTCAGACTTAGAACCACGACACTTACCAGAGTGATTGGGCGAGGACTGGGTGTCCTTAGCTCAAGGGGAATAAGGCGAAGACATGGTCTTCTGAGTTAAATCTCAGCCTCCCTAACCACACATACAGTTGTCACAGCAACTGGAACTGGTCCAACAAATCATTGTCTTCAACAAGCCACTAGTTCTATCCTTCCCATCTCTTTATTTACAGTTGGTCCTTCTGAAGTCATTGCCTGTTTGCATTGTCCATTTGTCTTCACTGTGTGACTGTTTGTTCAAATTGGTTTCATACTATCTTTCATCTTGATCCGTACTGTCTAGCTGCTATTAGTCTTCGTGCTCTCACTTTATTGAATACTTGACTATGCCTTGTCTAGTGTAGTCTACCTTCCGCTGCATGGTTATAGGTTCATTTCTATCGTTTGTCTTCGAAACTCCCATGTTTTGAAGACTTTCATAAAAATCGCCTATTCACCCCCCCTCTAGTCGATAACTAGCACTTTCAAGAGACTGTTAGAGCATCTCCAATAGATGATGCAGATGTAAAAATAACTAACTTTTGCATCTCCGAGACCCCAAATCACATCTTCAACATAGATGCAGATGCAAAAATAATTACATCTCCGCCTCCCGGAGATGTAAAATACAATACCTCGAAATGCAAATATACATATACACCTACAGGAGATGTAAAACAGGCACCCGCACGCCAACCGCCCAATCACCTTCATTTCGCTTTCGCCCGCCCGTTTGCCGCCTGCCCCGCCTCCGCCGCTGGCGATTTCTGCCAGAAAACACCGCCGCCCGTCCATCCATCCCTGCCACCAGCCGCGCAACCCTAGCTGCCGATGACTCGCCAATTTGAGTTCGCCCCGCCAATGACCGTCCACCTCCGTCGCAGCGATTTCTGCTCGGCCGCCGCCCATCCATCCATCCCCGACCCTGCCGCGACCCCGCGGCCTGTCCCCCTGCCAGCTGCGGCACCCTAATCGCTGACGACCTGCTGAATTTAGTCCGCCCCTCCAATGACCGCGCGGCAGATGCGGAGGTTCGTCGGAGCTCCGGCGGCCATAATGGCTGTAGCAGCTCAAGGCCGCCTTCCCTGGTAGCCGCTGCCCATCGCCGAAGCTAATAGGGCAGCCGCGCGACCACCACAACCCACCAAGCCGGCGGTTTCTCTGTCGTTGCGTCGTCGCAAGCGGAGTCCTTGGGCAACCGCGCGCCCGGCCAGAGGCTATTGAAGCAGCCGCCGCCCACCCCAGATGGGCTTTGAGCTGCCCATCAACGTTCTGACCCACCACCGGCCGGTCTCTTCAACGTCACACGCAACATGCTCAACAAAATTATTTGTTGAAGTAGAAGGTTTACATCACCAAATATACATCATCTATTGGAGTTGCACTTTTACAGTACACTCCCTCCGTGGCTCCGTCCCATAATGTAAGAGTTTTTGACACTAGTACATTATGGGACGGAGGGAATACACCATATGTTGGAGTTATCTTCTTTTTAAGATGTATAAAATGCACTTTTTAAAGATATATATTTTTACATCCCCTAATTTGCATCATGTATTGAACATGCTCTTAGTTTGCGATCTTGGGGCAGCCTTGCCTTTAGAGCATTTCCAGCCATGCCCCTAACAGACCCCCCCAGGTGACTTTTTCGGTGCCGACACCGAAAAAATGCCCAGTCACGCCCCCAGGACACCAAAATCCGCCGGCTCGACCCGTTTTTGGGCCCGGCCATCGCAGGCCGAACCCGGCACACTGGGGGCGCTCGGGGGCTCCGGCGCTAGGGAAAAGCACGTTTGGCCCACACCGTCGGGTGAAAAGTCAAGTCTTTCTTCCAGATTCGCCTCCCACCCCCCGCGCGCTCGGCTGCCAACCGGCTGATCCCGGCGCCGCCCACCGCCCGCCATCGCTAGATAGTCCATCCCCGCCGGAAAAAGAGCAGAGGTTTCGCTGAGGCAGCCTCTCCACCACCGGCTGAGTGATTTTTCTGGCATTTCTGACCGCGGAGGGGCGGTGTAGCGGCGGGTGCGCGCCCACCGCGCCCGCAAGGTGTTCGGTGATTTGCCTGCCTCGGTAATGGACTCGGACGACGATGAAGGGCTCGCCGCGCTGCTGGAAGAGGAAGCCAAGGCCGACGTCCAGGAAGAGGAACATCTCATGGTCCTCGTCGCCCTCGCCGACCTGCTGGCGAGCAATGAAAGCAAAGAACCGACATCATCTCGAGGGCTACTGCATGCTTTACTCCAACTACTTCGCTGACGCTCCATTGCACGACGACAAAACATTTCGGCGCTGTTATCAGATGAGCCGAAAGCTTTTCCTCAGGATTGTGAATTCCATCCGTGAGTTCGATAGCTACTTCAAGTGCAAGAAGGATTGCACCGGCAAACTTGGATTCACCTCAATCCAGAAGTGCACGACAACGATGAGGATGCTTGCATATGGAGTTCCCGGTGATTCACTCGACGACTATGGGCGCATGATCGAGTCCACCACCATCGAGTGTTTTTACAAGTTTTGTCAGGCAGTGGTGGCAGTGTTTGGACCGCAATACTTGCGAACACCCAATGCGGAAGACACTGCTCAGATCCTAGCACAGAATGCAGCAAGAGGATTTCCTGAGATGCTTGGAAGCATCGACTGAATGCATTGAAAATGGAAGAACTGCCCATTTGCTTGACAGGGGATGTACAAAGGCGCCAAAGGCGGTTGCAATGTGGTACTTGAGGCGGTGACGACCTCTGGATTTGGCACTCCTTCTTTGGTATGCCAGGAACTCACAATGACATCAACGTGGTGCTCCCCTGTCTTTCCCAAGCTTGTTGAAGGTCATTCTCCTCCGGTGAACTTCGAGGTCAATGGGCGACACTACAACAAGGGGTACTACCTAGCTAATGGCATCTATCCGAGATGGTCTATATTTATGAAGACTCTCAAACGATGTGCCAGGAGGCAAGAAGTCCCACTTTGCCAAGGTGCAGGAGGCTTGCAGGAAGGATGTCGAGTGGGCATTTGGTGTGCTCCAATCTTGATTTGCTACTGTCCGGTACCCTGCTCAGGCCTGGTCGAAAGATCAAATAGGGGAGATCATGACTTGTTGTGTCATTTTGCACAACATGATCATCGAGAGCGGGCATGAAGAGTTAGTGTTTAACACTGAACCATACTACAGGCAGGGTCCTCTAGTCGAAATTGATCACCAGCTACCGGCAACTTGAACTGCCTACCTCAGTATGCATCAGGAGATCCGAGACCCACAAGTGCATCATCAACTGCAGCAGGATCTGATGGAGCACCTATGGAGGATTAAGGAAGACGCCTAGCTCAACGTGTGATGAGTTTTTATTTGTTGAACTATATAATTTGTATTGAACTATTTGTTGTTTAATTATTTGATTTTTTATGATAAATTATGTGATAAAAAATTATTTATGTTGAAAATTTAACGGCAAACCACACCAAATATAGGCCATTTCTCATCGATATCAGGCCATTTTTCTATTTATCTAGACCGAAAAGCGGCCCATTCTATCGGCGACTGGGGCGACGGCTCAATACCCAACCGTCCCAACGCCGATTCTACCGCTGGCTCGCCCTGAGACGACAATTTTTATGCCTTTTAGGAGGGCAAACGGCTGGAGATGCTCTTACTCTCGGAGGTGACAGAATGTGAATTGGAAGTTGCTTGTTTTTCAGCATCTCATTCGGCAAGATTCGCATTTGAGGACAGTTCCGTCACTCCCCAGCCTAGCAGCAGCAGCAATATTTAATTGGCAGAGCTACAATGTCAAACGCCATTGCCCACCCACCGAGCCCCACCGCACCCATCATCCTGTATCAATGCGTGCGGGGCAGCAGCGGCAGCAGCCATGTCGCAGCCACCATCACGCACACCCACCCACAAATTGTGGGTCGCGGCTTTCTCTCTCTAGAGGACAGGCTGCCGGGAAATAAAGAAGAGATCCCAGCCATCCATGGAGAATTGGAGAGGTGGAGAGGGGAGAGAGACAAAGCCGGCGTCCATGTCCTGACGTCCACCCACGCCCCCAATACCTGCTTTTTCCCAGGGCTGGATGGATGTGTGGCCAACTGGCCATGACATTTCTAGAGGGAGAAACACGGCAAGGGGAGGAGGTACGGGGCCGGTCTGCATCGTCACATTCACCCTCCCCTTTTCTTTGTCTCCCTCCCCCAGCCCAGTCGCTCGCTCTAGTAGCCTCCTCGCCACCAATGACACGAGAGACGACCGACTGGTTCGCTCCTCGTGGAGGCCGGGCGGCAAGCGAGCGAGGGAAAGGAGAGACAGCGCCCCACTACTCCCGTCCACTCCATATGCCATTACCACCCACCACCTCCCCCTCTACCACCGCCCACTAGAGCCGAGCCGAGTCTGCCTAGAGAGAGAAACAACGGGAGAGAGAAAAGAGTTGTTGCCTTGTTGGTGTTCATTGCGTGCGCGCCGGCCTCCTCGCCTTCCCTCCCTGTTCTCATCCATCCTCGGTCACCATGGGCCCTTTTGGGTTTTCGGCACCACCATCTCACTCATGGGTCAGAGCAGTCCCCTCCGCTCCCTCCCTTCACACGGCGCGGGAAGAGAGAGAGAGAGAGAGAGAGAGAGAGGGCGGACGGAGCAGGCGCAAGAAACTTCCACCCACACCTCCCCTGCTTCCCCTTCCAACCTTTATTAGTATTATCTCCTTCCTTCCCCCCTCCCTCCCTCGGTCCCGTCCCCTCTCGCTTTCTCCTCCGTCTCTCCACGATCCGCCGGGCTTCTTCTTGTTCCCAACCGCGGTGAGGTGAGGCGGCGATGAAGAGGGCTCACAAGGTGGTCCTGGCCCAGCCGGCGGCGGCTGCTGCGATGACGCCTCGGCCGCTGCCTCGCGCGCCCCGGCCCGTCCGCGGCGACGGGGGCGAGGCGTTCAGGGCGAGCCAGAGGTACCAGAGCCTCCTCCAGGACTACAAGGAGCTCCTCAAGGTGGGCGCGCCGGCTTCTTTTACTGTTTCTTTGATTTTGATCCCCGATCTGATCTCAGGTTTGGGGGTTTCTTGTGTTCGATGTCAATCTTGTTTTCTTGTTCTTCGCCTTGTGTTTGATCTGATCTTTGTGGTTTTACTGTTCCCCCTTTTCCCCAGGAGTTATTCTGCCTTTTGTTTCTTGGGGTGTTTCTTTTGGATCTGGTGTTCTTAGGGTTAAACTCAACCTTCGGGGTTAAATTCGAGGTTCCAAGTTTGATCTTTTCGCCTCATCAGAGCATATGTTCAAGATTTGATTGAGGCGTACTAGTCCATTTTATACTCCATTCATGATCCTTTTAGCAAAGGATCGTGCATTACTTGGCCTGAGCGGATTTCCAGCAAATTGCCTTCTTGATTTGTTAATCTGTTGGGGTTATCATGTGCCAACAACACTCAGGCCGTTGGTGTCTGATAATTTGCTTTTGTTGACTTCATCAGGAAACTGCAGCAAAGAAGAACAGATTGCATTTGGAGAAGCTGAAAAAGCAAAGGCTTTCGGCTGAAGTCAAGTAATCACCAAATGCTCAACTCTTCGTTATATTATCTGATTGCCAATCAATGCGCTCTGATGATAGACACCATTTTTCATTTGAACCCTATGACATTGCAGGTTTTTGCGGAGAAGGTACACATCGATGTCCGAAAATCCATCTCAGACTGCTGTTTATAGATTGAAGAACCCGGCAATGGCGCCTACTTCCCGGACAGCCGTGTGGGTTGATCACCACCGGTCCGTTCAGGCTGTTGGGAGTTCAAGCAAAGGTCATCAGCCCGCACAGCAGCAAAGGCAGCATCCGGTTCCACGGGCGTCTCCGGTTATCGACCTCAACGAGGCTTGTGAGCTGGTAATGGCTTTGGAAATCTTAGCTTTGGTAGTGACATTGCTGTTTCATCTGATCTCATCTCATCTGAATGGGTTTTGCTCTTTCAGAGTTCCTCTGAGGAGACCGAAGAATTTCATGGTTACCAGGAGACTGCTAGGGCAGACAAGGTGAACAAGTACATGTTAGAGGGCAATGTTGTCGCCGGTCCTAGTGACTCGAAAATGTCGGCGTTCTGGGATGCTCGGAACCCTGCGGCGGCGCGAGCTGGGAAGAGGAAGATCTCATGGCAGGATCAGTTGGCTCTTAGAGTATAGGTTGCTACTCCCTCCGTTTCAAAATAGATGACTCAACTTTGTACTGACCTTAGTATAAAGTTGGGTCATCTATTTTGGAACGGAGGGAGTAGATTACAATGTCAAGTGTGGTTTTAGCATGAGTTATGTGCCTCATCTCTGGTCCTCGAGCTGTAAAAGAATCCTTCCTTCGAGTCATCAGTGGATGTGTAGTTGCTTCCTGGTGCATCATCAGTGGATGTGGATAAAATGAACCATACGGAAGTTCGATCTGAAAAAGAAGATGACACAGTTGATGAAATTTTGTCGTTCTACCTGGGCATAATCTGGATGTGTCTTGCGGTAGTCGTCTGGTAGAAAGGTCTCATTAATTTCATATAAATCAAGCTCATTTCCAGCGAAGAAGGGAGGATAAAATTCAGGATTCTCATCAAGATCTCAACGGCGACCTTGCTTTCTTTTTCTGAACTGAAAACTGTAGGCAGGCTCCTATAGTTATTTTCTACATGATGCGTGCTAGTTGTAACATTGTTTGCAATGTTAACTTTAGATACCAGTAGTAGTAAGTAAACAAATATATTTGGTAACCTGGAAATGAGAAAATAATGTGAAGTAAACAAGCTGTTACTTGCAAGCACTGACTTCAATGTTAGAGCAAGTACAATAGCAGGCTTATAGCCCGCTTACATGACAATTTTGCTTATATGAAAGAGGGACGTGAAAAAGTAAGGGAAGTGGACTCTTGCATAGACTTGTAGCCCGCTTACATGACAATTTTGCTTATGTGGAAGAGAGACATGAAAAAAGGTAGTGGGACTGGTGAACGATGTCGGATGGTTGCAGGAGGGTGACGCCAATACCAAGTTATTCCACTTGGTGGCGAATGGGAGGAAAGCAAAAAACTTCATACCCACGATCTCAGTGGATGGTCGCACTATAACAGACTAGGCTGGGAAGGAGGAGGCGTTCTTCGAAGCTTATAGCGAGTTGCTTGGCACCTGTGTGCTTGGCGAGCACACGCTGGACTTGGAGTTCTTGGGCATCGAGCAAGTAGATCTGGCAGACCAAGACATGGTATTTCAAGAGGAGGAAATTTGGAATGTGGTGAGGGACATGCCCTCGGATCTCGCACCGGGGCCGGATGGTTTTATTGGGATTTTCTTCCAGAAAGCTTGGACGATCGTCAAGCGGGATGTGATTGCTGCTATGCATAAGATCTTTATCAACAATGGGCGTGGATTTGGGAGGCTCAACCAGGCACTGATCACTTTGATCCCAAAAAAACCGGATGCTTGCCAGATCAATGAGTTTAGGCCAATATGTTTACTTCATAGCATCCTGAAGATGGCCTCGAAGCTATTGGCAATGCGGTTGCGGCCGCGTATGAGTGAGTTGGTCCAAGTGAACCAATCGGCCTTCATCAAGGGAAGGAATATTCATAATAACTTCTTGCTTGTGAGACAGCTAGCAAGGAAACTTCACAAAAGGAGGACGAAGGGAGTTATGCTCAAGTTGGATATCTCGCGCGCGTTTGACTCCTTGTCGTGGCCTTTTCTTTTCGAGGTGCTACGGGCAAAGGGCTTTTCGAGCACTTGGAGATCTTGGATTTCGATCCTCCTCTGGACTGCCAGCTCACGAGTGGTGGTAAATGGATGCGCAGGCAGGAAGTTCATGCATGCTTGTTGTTTAAGGCAGGGGGACTCCATTTCCCCGCTCCTGTTTGTCATTGCGATGGATGTGCTCACGTCCCTTGTGATCAAGGCACAGGGATTGAATGTGGTTAGCAAGATGCCAGGTTGCACGCCAATGCAAAGACTCTCGTTGTATGCTGATGATGTGATCATGTTTATTCGGCCTTGGAGATCGGACCTTTGGTTCGTCCAGGATGCGCTCTCGATCTTTGGTGAAGCATCGGGTCTCAGGGTCAACTTCACTAAATCCTCGGCTGTTTTGATCCCATCTGACGAAGAGGACGAGGAGCGGGTGCGTCAGGCGTTGCCTTTCCAGATGGAGAAGTTTCCCATCAAGTATCTAGGGCTCAAGTTGGGGCTCAAGCAACTCACGAGATCGGACTGGCAGCCCATTGTGGACAACGTGTTGAAGCTAATGACAGGATGGCAACGCGGCATGGTGACTAGGCGGGGGCGCCTGATCCTTGTTAATCAGGTGGTGTGCGTGCGGCCCACGCACCATCTGATCGTGGCTGAGGCCCCCAAGTGGGCGCTGGAGAAGATCGATAAGGGCTGCCGCACGTTCTTTTGGGCTGGGACTGAGGAGATCCAAGGAGGCAAGTGCGCGGTTGCTTGGAAAAGGGTGTGCCACCCCAAAGAGTTGGGAGGCCTTGGAGTCATGGATCTTTACAAACAGGGACTGGTGCTCAGACTAAGATGGGAGTGGTTGAAGCAGACAGATAATGGTCGACCTTGGCAAGGTTTGAACCTCAACTCAGGCAAAGATGTGACTAAGGCATTCGACAACTTGGTAAAATGGAATGTTGGCAAGGGTTCGCAAGTGTTGTTCTGGAGGGATTGTTGGATCAATGGTTCTAACATCAGCGAGATCGCGCCACTCCTCATTCGCAAGGTCAGGAAGCAAGTGGTTAATAGGAGAAAGGTCAATGAAGCGCTTCTCTTCCATGCTTGGACCCAGGATATTAGGGGTGACATGAACACGGAGGAGCTGCTCCAGCTCTTAAGAATGTGGGAGATAATGCTCCAAATGGAGCTAAGGCCAAACATGGAGGACGTCCCGATCTGGCAGTGGGAGGCTAGTGGCACTTATTCGGCAAATTCTACCTACAAGATGATGTGCCATGGAGGTGTTCGGTTTCAATGTGCGTCGGTAGTTTGGCGATGTTGGGCTAAGCTAACGTGTAAGATCTTCATGTGGCTAGCACTTCAACACAGGATTTGGACATCTGACTGTAGGCACATGCATGGATTGCAAGAGCATAGTCACCCTGCTTCCTGTGTGAGCAGGAGGAGGACACGGTCGAGCACCTTCTCGTGCAATGTGTGTATGCCAGGAAAGTATTGTTTCTCAGTTTCAGGAAACTTGGCATCGACACTGAGCTCACACCTACCAGGGACCATACACTGGGTGATTGGTGGATGGCCTCCAGGAAGCGCATCAACAAGAGGGATCGCAAAGGTTTTGATACCCTATGCACGTCGGCATGTTGGAACATTTGGAAACAGAGGAACGACAGAGTTTTTCGCAACAACACCACGGCCTCGAAAGTGGAAGTAGCCGAGGCAGTTCACAAGGAATTTCTTCTGCGGGCAGCCGTGCGAGGAAGAGGAGAACCCAATATCATAGAGTAGTTGCTTTGTGTGTGTGGAGTGGATGTCGTGGTGACAGCCGCCTGTGGCTGGGCACCGGAATATAACCTCTTGTAATTATTTCTCTATCTTCTATAAAGCTAAGGTACGCATTTTGCGTACTCTCGAAAAAGAAAAAGGGTAGTGGGCCCTCATGCAAGAGCCTAGGTATACGCGTGCTCTCAATCAATGTGAAGAAATAGATGGAGAGAAGACGAGATAAGTACTAATCTTATAGTCAACCTTATAGATAATCTTATTATATGAGTAACTACAAATGATATGACAACATCATATAGCCATTAGTTGGCTGTTTATTAATCATGCTCTTAGTAAACAAATAAATTTATTAAAGTATCTTACATAACGCGTGATATCGTAGGCTCTAGGGCATCTTGAAAGCGGACCCTTATATCGTGTGCAAACGTCTATGTTCAGACCGCGAAGATTAGCAGAACTTCTAACGCTATCTCGCATCGATCCGTGGACCAACCAGAAGCAAACTAGGAGGACTTTGCGAGAGTTTGGACCGTTGTAGGACTCCAACATTTGTCCCCATCAAAAACCACACTCAGACCCTACGTCTCCATCCCTGCTACTCGCTGGTGCTATGGCCCTTCTACCCTATGCATGTGTACATGTGTAAATGTGGCTTTGTCACCTTTCTTGATGTTATGTTGAGGACCCCGCTAGCCAACGAACGATCCACCAGAGGAACAACTCGAATTTTGGCTATGAGTTTGTTACCATATGTAGTAGCAACACTACAAACAGATATTATTCGACTTTCTTTTGAATGAGTGTGTATGTGATAAATAAAGGGGACTGGTCACAAGAGCTCGAAAGAGACAATACCAAAGGTTTATAGTTCCAAAAATTAAGCCACAACGAAACTCTATGCATGATCACTTACTTGGCATAATCCCTTCATGTGACAATCAAAGTTTCAGCAAACAATGATTGAAATGAAGTGCTTAAGAGCCTTGAGGATAAGATAACTGTGGGCATTTTTATGAGCACTCTAGCATCATGTTTTTCTACATGCCTTTCAGTCCCTAACTTATTTTTATGGCTCTATCGAAGAAAACTCTTCCGTGCATTTCCGATAAGCAAGTGCTGTCTAGAATAAATAGAATTGAGTGTTGCAAAGTTGTTTTATCTAGTAGATCAAAAACTTTGTGTTGATTATCTTTGCTTCACTAACACTACGCAATAACCATGCCACCGCTACAACTGCACTAAGTTTTCAGGTCAAGAAGGGGAGGGCTATCTAGGCGTACCGATCTAAGTGAACCAAAACCTTTTCGTTATTTTGGTTTAAACAACTGAGTTCCTTATGATTTGGATTTCTCTCTATGTTGCTCTAGGGCAATAAGTTTAAGCTTGGGAAAGTTGACGAGTGATATTTCTACATCATCCACCCTTAGTTTAAATCGAGATTTATTATTTCATTAAAACTGAGATATTCGATCCAATATTGCTAGTAATGACTAACGAATGCAAAAGATTCCACAAATCCTCTCTTTGATATGTTTCCATAGGAAATGGGCTAAAAAGGGAAGAAATCACGTGTGAACAAGGAAATGAATGGAAATGAAGAAAGAAGGAATCACCAGGAGGCACACTAGAAGAAACAACACAAAAGACGACGTTCCATACAACCGCGAGCACCCGTATGAGCGGTCATATGGCATGAATTCTGAGGCAGCTTGTCCACATGAACAATTTACATAAAGGGGACCCCATCAAATGTCAACAGAGATGCTCGAACGAAGCCAGAACAAAACCATCGTCATCCCCTCTCATCAACCCTAGCCGCCACCATTTCCATCTCCATAGCCCCATCACCACCATAGCCCAACTCCCTCTAGTTCATACTTGCAATCGTGCATCGCACAAAGCACCCATTGTAATACATATTTGCAATCAATCAATCTTTCAAGATGTGTTCTTCAATGTTTTGTTCTTGTGATCTGATCTCCATGTGTGAGTAGTTTGGTAAGGTATGGGTTGAGGCATAGGCCTTGCAACCCTTTGTATTTGTTGTGGGGGTCAATGGAAGGGCTTTGAATTAACATCCGGTATGTGTGAAATAAAATTGTTCCGTAGATGTCTCTTGTCTTGTCTGCGATCTTCATCCCTCCTGGTACCCAAGATCATGGAGATCGAGCAACGGTGAGGCTAAGTGAAGGGAGAACATGAAGTGTTATTCTGAACAGCAGTGACAGAAGGGTTTAGTACGGTAACACGGATCCAATCCTTGGGGATTCGTGAGGCGTAGTCATTAAACGCCGACGCTCTTGTCTGATTATTATTGTTAGGGAATATTTCTCCCTTAGTGGTTTTGGTGATTGATGACAATGCATTTGCGGACTAATCGTGTGCATTGAGCATTTCAGATATTCTATGGCACAAGATGATTTGAGCCCCTCGGAGTTATAGAGTGAAGACGGTTATTTTTCCTGCGTTTCTTTTTCGATGGACTTGAGTCGTAAGAAAACCGTACTATCAGGATGGGGTCCGCATCGGAAAGGTTTGGGTGGAATAAACACTTACACATCTTCATTTGCACCCACTTCCATTCCCGCACCTTTGGAGTTCATCCTCTGTGCTTCTGATAACCTGTCCCAAGGCAGCGGCAGGTACTACCGCTGATCCAGTTCCATGACTACTGCCACTTATTCTTTGTGTTCTATTGCTTCTTCGCGCTTAGCGACAGTTGAGCGAAAGTAGAGTAGCAGTACCACTTACGGTACTTCCGTCTCTACTATCGCCCCACCTCTGCTGATCTCGCTGTAGGTCAGGAACTTAAGCAGAAGTGGAGCGGTAGTACCGCTTGCGTGCGGTACTACCGCCCAATCACTACACTACAAAAAAAACTTCCATGATGATACATGTTTGTTATAGTAGGTCACGTTTTCTGTCATGCATGTACATCCATGACAACTTTATGACAGAATCAAGATAGTCATACCTGTGCTGTCGTAGAAGTGTTCGATGACATTATCAAAATTATCATCACAGAAGTGTCAACTTCCATGACGATAAATCGCGTCTCATAGAAGTGCTCTCGTAAAGGGTGACCAACACGTGGCTGATAACCCACAAGTATAGGGGATCGCAACAACTTTCAAGGGTAGAGTATTCAACCCAAATTTATTGATTCAACACAAGGGGAGCCAAAGAATATTCTCAAGTATCAACAACTGAGTTGTCAATTCAACCACACCTGGAAACTTAGTATCTGCAGCAAAGTGTTTAGTAACAAAGTAATATGATAGTGGTGGTAGCGGCAACAAAAGTAAAGACAGCAAAAGTAATGTTTTTGGTATTTTGTAGTGATTGTAACAGTTGCAGCGGGAAAGTAAATAAGCGAGAACCAGTATATGGAAAACTCGTAGGCACCGGATCAGCGATGGATAATTATGCCGGATGTAGTTCATCATGTAACAGTCATAACATAAGGTGACACAGAACTAGCTCCAATTCATCAATGTAATGTAGGCATGTATTCCGTATATAGTCATACGTGCTTATGGAAAAGAACTTGCATGACATCTTTTGTCCTACCCTCCCGTGGCAGCGGGGTCCTATTGGAAACTTAGGGATATTAAGGCCTCCTTTTAATAGAGAACCGGAACAAAGCATTAGCACATAGTGAATACATGAACTCCTCAAACTATGGTCATCACCGGGAGTGGTCCCGATTATTGTCACTTCGGGGTTGCCGGATCATAACACATAGTAGGTGACTATAGACTTGCAAGATAGGATCTAAAACTCACATATATTCATGAAAACATAATAGGTTCAGATCTGAAATCATGGCACTCGGGCCCTAGTGACAAGCATTAAGCATAGCAAAGTCATAGCAACATCAATCTCAGAACATAATGGATACTAGGGATCAAACCCTAATAAAACTAACTCGATTACATGATAAATCTCATCCAACCCATCACCGTCCAGCAAGCCTATGATGGAATTACTCACGCACGGCGGTGAGCATCATGAAATTGGTGATGGAGGATGGTTGATGATGACGACGGCGACGGATCCCCCTCTCCGGAGCCCCGAACGAACTCCAGATCATCCCTCCCGAGAGGTTTTAGGGCTTGGCGGCGGCTCCGTATCGTAAAACGCGATGATTTCTTTTCTCTGATTTTTTTCTCATCGAAACTCAATATATAGAGTTGGAGTTGGCGTCGGAGGGTCTCCAGGGGGCCCAAGAGGTAGGGGGCGCGCCCTAGGGGGGGCCCACCCTCATGGAAAGGGTGTGGGCCCCCTGGTCTTCATATTTGGCGAGGATTTATTATTATTTTTTCTAAGACCTCCAGTGGAGTTTCAGGTCATTCCGATAATATTTGTTTTCTGCACATAAAACAACACCATGGTAATTCTGCTGAAAACAGCGTCAGTCCGGGTTAGTTCCATTCAAATCATACAAATTAGAGTCCAAAACAAGGGCAAAAGTGTTTGGAAAAGTAGATACAACGGAGATGTATCAACTCCCCCAAGCTTAAACCCTTGTTTGTCCTCAAGAAATCCAGTTGACAAACTGAAAGAAAGAAAGAAAACCTTTTACAAACTCTATTTGCTCTTGTTGTTGTAACTATGTCAAGCCAGCATTCAAGTTTTCAGCATAAATCATAACTAACCACATTTGCAATAATTCTCAGGTCTCATAATCACTCGTATCAATATCATAATCAACTAGCAAGTCATAATAATAAATCTCGGATGACAACACTTTCTCAAAACAATCATAATATGATATAACAAGATGGTATCTTGCTAGCCCTTTCTAAGACCGCAAAACATAAATGCAGAGCACCTTTAAAGATCAAGTACTGACTAGACATTGTAATTCATGGTAAAAGAGATCCAATCATAGTCACACCCAACATAAATTAATAGCGATGAATGCAAATGACGGCTGTGCTCTCCAGCTAGTGCTTTTTAATAAGAGGGTGATGACACAGCGTAAAAGTAAATGGATAGGCCCTTCGTAGAGGGAAGCAGGGATTTGTAGAGGTGCCAGAGCTCGGTTTTGAAATAGAGATAAATTGTATTTTGAGCGGTATACTTTCATTGTCAACGTAGCAACTAAGAGATGGCGATATCTTCCATGCTAAACACATTATAGGCGGTTCCCAAACAGAATGGTAAAGTTTATACTCCCCCTCCACCAACAAACATCAATCCATGGCTTGCTCGAAACAACGAGTGCCTCCAACATACATCAGGTCCCAGGGGGAGTTTTGTTTGCAATTAATTTTGATTTAGTTTGCATAAAGCATGGGACTGGGCATCCCGGTGACCAGCCATTTTTCTCGTGAGTGAGGAGCGGAGTACACTCATCTTGAGAATAACCCGCCTAACATGGAAGATAAGGACAACCTTTGTTGATACATGAGCTATTCGAGCATACAAAACAGAATGTTTATTTGAAGGTTTAGAGTTTGGCACATACAAATTTACTTGGAACGGCATGTAGATACCGCATATAGGAAGGTATAGTGGACTCATCTGGAATAACTTTGGGGTTTAAGGGATTGGATGCACAAGCAGTATTCCCGCTTAGTACAGGTGAAGTCTAGCAAAAGACTGGGAAGCGGCCAACTAGAGAGCGACAACAACCATGTACATGCATTAAAATTAATAAACATTGGATGCAAGCATGAGTAGGATATAATCCACCACGAACATAAATATCGTGAAGGCTATGTTGATTCGTTTCAACTACATGCGTGAACATGTGCCAAGTCAAGTCACTTAAATCATTCAAAAGAGGATACCACCCCATCATACCACATCATAACCATCTCAATAGCATGTTGGCACACAAGGTAAATCATTATAACTCATAGCTAATCAAGCATGGCACAAGCAACTCTGATATCTAATTGTCATTGCAAACATGTTTATTCATAATAAGCCGAGTCAAGAACGCAGAACTCATCATATTTACAAAAACAAAAGAGGTCGGGTTCATACCAGCTTTTCTCCTCTCAGTCAGTTCATCATATATCATCATAATTGCCTTTCACTTGCATGACCGAACGGTGTGAATAATAATAAGAGTGCACGTGCATTGGATTAAGCTGGAATCTTCGAGCATTCAATAAATGGGAGAAGACAAGGTAATACGGGCTCTGGTTAAATCAACAATAATGCATATAAGAGCCACTTCAACAATTTAATTATGGTCTTCTCCTACTGACCCCCAAAGAAAAGAAAAGAAATAAAACTATTTACACGGGAAAGCTCCCAACAAGAAAAAGAACAACGGGAAATATTTTTGGGTTTTCTTTTTGATTATTACTACTACAGCAGAAAAATAAACCACTACTAATTTTTTTTGGTTTTTCTTAGGGTTTAACAATCACACAAGAAGAAAGCAGGAAAAGGAAAATAAACTAGCATGGATATTACAATGAAAAAGTATGAGCACCGACATCTAGCAATGAGTGTGTGTGAACATGAATGTAATGTCCGTGAGAAATACGTACTCCCCCAAGCTTAGGCTTTTGGCCTAAGTTGGTCTATGGCCACGGCTGGCCTGGCGGATATCCATAATAATGGTTGTTTGGGTCGTACTGTGATGAGGAAGGATAGTTGGGATCATATTGTGATGAAGAAGAAGACTCTGACTGCCACTGGCTGACAGTCATCTCTGGATCCCAAGAATAACCAGATTGTCGTGGGGGCTCATTTTGTGGTTCCTGTTCTGGCTCCTTGGTTGGTGCAGGGTTCCGGTAGGCGTGAATAGCCGTCAACGGAACAAGGTACGTGCCTGCAATCAAATCAAACAAAGAAGGAGCAGGCAAGGTAATAGTCTCAAGATGATGTTTATTAAAGAATAATTGATATTTAAGCTCCCCTGCCCTATTCTTAACAATAAAATCATGTGCCACCATACTTTTATGTTCTAGATAAACACGGGGCAGCACCTTTTCTTCCTTCTCAGCATGCCTCATAGGTATGTTAAAATGTGCGGCTAGGCGTGTGGCATAGATGCCTCCAAAGATGGGGCCCTTAGTACGGTTCATATTTAGCCGTCTAGCAATAATACCGCCCATACTAGAAGTGTTATCGCTATATAAACCTTGGAGCAGAATAATTAAATCAGGGATACTAAGGTTTCCAGAATTTCCGTGCTCAATTAAACAACGACTAGCAAATAATGCAAAGTAACGCAAAACAGGAAAATGTATGCTAGTGATTCGTGCATCGGAAACCTTCCTGGTTTCTCCTACCGTGATATTATCAATAAACCCAGCCACATCATCATGATGTGGTTCTTCTGTCTTGCCCCCAAAAGGGACTAAACAAATCCGACAGAAATCATAAAGTGACATCTCCTTAGGCTCATCATATAAATGAAATTCCACTGTAGGTGGTGAGTTCCTAGGATGAAAATAAAAGTTTTGCACAAAGGTATTTGTGAGTAAGAGATACTGATCGCATTGGTCGTGGGGGAAAGCGGTGAGGCCATCATTGTGATTCAATTCATGAAAATCTTCATAGATACCGGCTGCTCTCAAGAAATCTTCAGAAGGCCATTCACATGCCCAAATCTCCGCGGTGCGTGGGAAATTATACTTAGGCTTTGGTGCCTTTTCCTTCGAGCTTTGGCTTGATGAGCCCCTCAATAATCTCCTCATCATTTTTCTGAAACAATCTGAAGTTTTTAGTAACTTCAAAATAAAAGTAACCAAACTCAATAAAACTAATAGCAACTACTCCTACAAGTGCCTAGAGCCTATATCAAGCATTAGAACTACTTGGAACCATATAAATTTGACATGCAAGCTCAAGAACATGGTCACCTATGCAACACAAATTTGCAATGAATAAAGCACTAGAACAAAAACTAATTGGACCAATGGAGGAGTCACATACCAAGGAACAATCTCCCCAAACAGTTTTGCAAGAGGTGCTTTGAGCAAGGAGATCGAAAATCACAGCAAAAGTGGCTGGAACTCGTGCTTGAGTTGGTTTTTCGGGTTTGTGTGAGACAGAGGAAGAAGATGGGTGCTGGAATAAGTGGAGGAGGGCCACCGTGGGCCCACGAGGCAGGGGGCGCGCCCTATAGGGGGGGGGGCACCACCCTCGTGGCCAGGTGGCAGCTCCTCCCACGGTGATTTTTGCACAGTAAATCCTCAAATATTCCCGAAAAAATCATATTAAATTGGCATGTCATTATGAGGACTTTTATTTTTAGGTTATTTTTATATTACACGGATAATCAGATAACAGACAGAAAAATACTATTTTTACTTTATTTAATATAAACAACAGAAAATATAAAAAGGGTACAGAAGTTTGTGCTTCTAGTTTCATCCATCTCATGCTCATCAAAAAGAATCCACTAACAAGGTTGATCAAGTCTTGTTAACAAACTCATTCCGATAATCATGAAACTGGAGAAATTCCGAATAACACTAAGTTACCTCAACGGGGATATGCACATCCCCTATAATAAGTATATCATATTTCTTCTTGACAGTAGGAAGAGGAAATTCAAAACCTCCAATTATAATTGATGGAATTTTTCCAATGGAGTTGATACCATGAACTTGAGGTTGTTTCCTCGGAAAGTGTACCGTATGCTCATTACCATTAACATGAGAAGTGACATTGCCTTTGTTGCAATCAATAACAGCCCCTGCAGTATTAAGAAAAGGTCTTCCAAGAATAATAGACATACTATCATCCTCGGGAATATCAAGAATAACAAAGTCTGTTAAAATAGTAATGTTTGCAACTACAACAGGCACATCCTCACAAATACCGACAGGTATAGGAGTTGATTTATCAGCCATTTGCAAAGATATTTCGGTAGGTGTCAACTTGTTCAAGTCAAGTCTACGATATAAAGAGAGAGGCATAACACTAACACCGGCTCCAAGATCACATAAAGCAGTTTTAATATAATTTCTTTTAATGGAGCAAGGTATAGTAGGTACTCCGGGATCTCCAAGTTTCTTTGGTATTCCACCCTTAAAAGTATAATTAGCAAGCATGGTGGAAATCTCAGCTTCCGGTATCTTTCTTTTATTAGTAATGATATCTTTCATATATTTAGCATAAGGATTCATTTTGAGCACATCAGTTAATCGTATACGCAAAAAGTTAGGCCTACATTTCAGCAAAGCGCTCAAAATCCTCATCATCCTTTTTCTTGGAGGGTTTCGGAGGAAAAGGCATGGGTTTCTGAACACAAGGTTCCCTTTCTTTACTATGTTTCCTAGCAACAAAGTCTCTTTTATCATAACGTTGATTCTTTGATTGTGGGTTATCAAGGTCAACAGCAGGTTCGATTTCTACATCATTGTCATTACTAGGTTGAGCATCATCATGAGCATCATCATTAATATTTTTACTAGGTTCATGTTCATTACCAGATTGTGTTTCAGCATCAGACATAGATATATCATTTGGATTATCAGGTGGTTCAGCAATAGGTTCACTAGAAGTTTGCACAGTTCTATCATTTTTCTTCTTCTTCTTTTTAGAAGAACTAGGAACATCAATATTATTTCTTTGAGAATCTTGCTAGATTCTCTTAGGGTGGCCTTCAGGATACAAAGGTTCCTAAGTCATTCTACCAGTTCTAGTAGCCACTCTAACAGCATAATCATTTTTCTTACTATTCATTTCATCAAGCACTTCTTTTTGAGCTTTAAGTACTTGTTCTACTTGAGTGGTAACCATAGAAGCATGTTTGCTAATAAGTTTAAGTTCACCTTTAATATCGGCCATATAATCACCCAAGCGTCTAATCATATAAGCATTTTCTTTTAATTGTCTACCAAAATAAGCATTGAAGTCATCTTGCTTATACATAAAGTTATCAAACTCATCCAAGCGCTGACTAGCAATTTTAGTAGGAGGAACTTCAGCTTTATCATATCTATAGGGAGAATTTACCTTTACTACCTGTGTCGGGATATCGGGATCAGGAGGTTCTTCAGTAAATAAATAATTGAGATCATATGTTTCTTCAACAGGCGGTATATTAAGACCATGTATTTCTTCAATAGGAGTTAAATTCTTAATGTCTTCAGCTTTAATACCTTTTTCTTTCATAGATTTCTTTGCCTCTTGCATATCTTCGGGACTGAGAAATAGAACACCTCTCTTCTTCGGAGTTGGTTTAGGAATAGTCTCAGTAATTGGAGCATGAGGTGGCTCAGGAGGTGGCTCAGGATCTGGCTCAGGAGGTGCCCAATTATTTTCATTTGTCAACATATTATTCAATAGAATTTCAGCTTCATCCGGTGTTCTTTCCCTGAAAAGAGAACCAACACAACTATCCAGGTAATCTCTGGAAGCATCAGTTAGTCCATTATAAAAGATATCAAGTATTTCAGGTTTCTTAAGAGGATGGTCAGGCAAAGCATTAAGTAGCTTGAGAAGCCTCCCCCAAGCTTGTGGGAGACTCTCTTCTTTAATTTGCACAAAGTTGTATATTTCCCTCAAAGCAGCTTGTTTCTTATGAGAGGGGAAATATTTAGCAGAGAAGTAATAAATCATGTCCTGGGGACTATGCACACAACCAGGATCAAGAGAATTAAACCATATCTTAGCATCGCCCTTTAATGAGAACGGAAATATTTTGAGTAAATAGAGGTAACGTGATCTCTCATTATTAGTGAACAGGGCAGCTATATCATTTAACTTAGTAAGATGTGCCACAACAGTTTCAGATTCATAGCCAGAAAACGGATCAGATTCAACCAAAGTAATTATATCAGGATCAACAGAGAATTCATAATCTTTATCAGGAACACATATAGGTGAAGTAGCAAAAGCAGGGTCAGGTCTCATTATATCTCTAAGTGATTCTTTGTTCCATTTAATTAATAACCTCTTAAGCTCATATCTATCTTAGCAAGCTAAAATAGCTAAAGAAGCATCTTTATCAAAAAGATAACCTTTAGGAATAACAGGCATATTTTCATCATCACTATCATCATCGTATTTAGATTCAATAATTTCTTTTCTCTAGCCCTAGCAATTTGTTCTTCTAGAAAATCACTAAGTGGCACAGTAGTATCAGGCATGGAAGCAGTTTCATCATAAGTATCATGCATAGCAGAAGTGGCATCATCAATAACATGCGACATATCAGAATGAATAGCAGAAGCAGGTGTAGGTGTCGCAAACTTACTCATAATAGAAGGTGAATCAAGTGCAGAGCTAGATGGCAGTTCCTTACCTCCCCTCGTAGTTGAGGGATAGATCTTGCTTTTTGGATCTCTCAAGTTCTTCATAGTGTCTAGCAGATATAAATCCCAAGTGACTCAAAGAATAGAGCTATGCTCCCCGGCAACGGCGCCAGAAAAAGGTCTTGATAACCCACAAGTATAGGGGATCGCAACAGCTTTCGAGGGTAGAGTATTCAACCCAAATTTATTGATTCGACACAAGGGGAGCCAAAGAATATTCTCAAGTATTAGCAACTGAGTTGTCAATTCAACCACACCTGGAAACTTAGTATCTGCAGCAAAGTGTTTAGTAGCAAACTAATATGATAGTGGTGGTAGCGGCAACAAAATTAAAGACAACAAAAATAATGTTTTTGGTATTTTGTAGTGATTGTAACAGTAGCAGCGGGAAAGTAAATAAGCGAGAACCAGTATATGGAAAACTCATAGGCACCGGATCAGCGATGGATAATTATGCCGGATGCGGTTCATCATGTAACAGTCATAACATAAGGTGACACAGAACTAGCTCCAATTCATCAATGTAATGTAGGCATGTATTCCGTATATAGTCATACATGCTTATGGAAAAGAACTTGCATGATATCTTTTGTCCTACTCTCCCATGGTAGCTGGGTCCTATTGGAAACTTAGGGATATTAAGGCCTCCTTTTAATAGAGAACCGGAACAAAGCATTAGCACATAGTGAATACATGAACTCCTCAAACTATGGTCATCACCGGGAGTGGTCCTGATTATTGTCACTTCGGGGTTGCCGGATCATAACACATAGTAGGTGACTATAGACTTGCAAGATAGGATCTAGAACTCACATATATTCATGAAAACATATTAGGTTCAGATCTGAAATCATGGCACTCGGGCCCTAGTGACAAGCATTAATCATAGCAAAGTCATAGCAACATCAATCTCAGAACATAATGGATACTAGGGATCAAACCCTAACAAAACTAACTCTCATCCAACCCATCACCGTCCAGCAAGCCCACGATGGAATTACTCAAGCACGGCGGTGAGCATCATGAAATTGGTGATGGAGGATGGTTGATGATGACGATGGCGACGAACCCCCCTCTCCGGAGCCCCGAACGGACTCCAGATCAGCCCTCCCAAGAGGTTTTAGGGCTTGGCGGTGGCTCCGTATCGTAAAACGCAATGATTTCTTTTCTCTAATTTTTTTCTCATCGAAACTCAATATATAGAGTTGGAGTTGGCGTCGGAGGGTCTCTAGGGGGCCCACGAGGTAGGGGGCGCGCCCTGGGGGGGCACCCTCGTGGAAAGGGTGTGGGCCCCCTGGTCTTCATATTTGATGAGGATTTTTTTATTATTTTTTGTATGACCTCCCGTGGAGTTTCAGGTCATTCCGAGAATATTTGTTTTCTGCACATAAAACAACACCATGGTAATTCTGCTGAAAACAACGTCAATCCGGGTTAGTTCCATTCAAATCATACAAATTAGAGTCCAAAACAAGGGCAAAAGTGTTTGGAAAAGTAGATACGGCGGAGACGTATTAACTCCCCCAAGCTTAAACCCTTGTAGACGGAGACGCAAAACATGGTGAATCTGGCTCGCAATGAACAGTGTACCGCTTTATACCCATTAACGACCCATTATTCCATTGGGACATTTTCAACCCGTGTTATCTTTGGGCCTTCTAAGGGCCCATTTATTCTTGGGCTTATTTCCAGCATTCGGTTACTTACGGCCCGTTACTGGCATTTGCGGTCCGTTAATCTGTTGGGCCGTTTTTGTAGTGTCATCAAATTCGGAAGATTAACGATGGCCCATTATGGTCGGCCCATGAACGGACGATTCCAAATCTAGCCCGTTTACGGCCCATAATGCGGTCTGTTATTGGCCCATGTTTGGACGATCGATCAAACGGTTCGTAGAAGGCCCATTGATGCTACAACCCATAGAAGGCCCATCGTTTCTATGACCCTTAGAAGGCCAATGGTTTCTACGGCCCGTAGGAGGCCCATGGTAACTACAGTAAATATGTAGCCCATGGTTATTGTGGACTAGTTTTAAAAAATAGGTTATTGCGGCCACTAGCAAACTGCGGAAAAAGAACTGCACTGACTACAAGCAAACAAATAAACAAGACAAGAAGGAAATAAATAAGCAAGCAACTTACGCTAGGCTATCACGGCTATTACACATATTACATCCACTGGGCATCAAAGTTCACCACCAGTGCAAATATAGGGAACAAAGCCGCATATCATATACACTGGTTGTCAAACTTGGTGACCAGTGCAAATAAACGCCGCAGCAAAACAAGTCCAGAACTGAAACCACTTCAGAAGAGCTCAAGAAACAATATCCTGGGTACCCATAATGTTGGCAAGATGCTTAGCAAGCTTATTAACTTTCTCTTGTTTGGCGCTTAAATCCTCCAGCACTTGCTGCTACACAAGAAAGTATGCATCTGAATTCTACAGGGACTTCCTCGGTCCTTCGGCTTCTTGCCGCAACATAGCTGACTGATGCCTTTCAGCTTGTAGCTGAGACTAAAGAAGCCGAAGTGATCCAGGCATCGAGTTCGAAGAGCTTGTGCCAGCGGTACTGGCCAGTAACTCGAACACTACATCAACGCAGGACTATGGGGTTTTCTCACTGTCTACAAGATTGTTTTTATCACCTTTCTTGGAGACCAACAAGGTTGTCTCACCATCTTGAACCTTATCTACATTACTTTCTCTACCATTGCATAGTGGGGTGCTCTTCTCCAATACTCTGTTCGCATACTATAAGAGAAACAAGCAAACACATCACAGGTTTAACATGTAGTATATGAAACTCATTTTGGTAAACCGGTTCAGTAGTAAGGTGGACAAGATAACATCATGAAACAAACATATATCTATGTACCATGGTCACTGTATTGTCCATATCATTCTAGTTTATGTTGCCAAATCAAGATAGAGACACAGTTCAACTCATATATTTTTAAGACACAGCAGCATAGACAGAATATAAGTGTGAGAAACTACACAACATTGGCAACACTTGTAATGTGCATCACATGAGAACATAACTGTTTATACAACTGAAACTGAAATCAACATAGAGCAAGAAGTTAGAACAACAATCCAGTTAAAGAAATAGGTTTAAAACATACCTGTTGCGCCATTGGAGTTTTAATGGTATCCTTCAAATTCGAAAGTAGTTGGTATGAGTAAATACAGTGATGCAACATTAAAGGAGTACGGACCATAGCTACGGAACCTGACCTGAGAACAATTGCTCTTCTGCTTTAATGTGGAGTTTGGGTTCGCTGTGGTGGTCTTCATGCTTTGGGCACTGCAGTTGCTTTACAAACTACCTGTGTGGGGGTACTCTGTGGTGGACATGGTGCTTTGTCAACTAGAAGTGGGTTACTATCCACTAGGGTTGGGATTAGATGGGTTGTAGCTAGTTCTCTGCCCAATGGTGTAAGTGTGCAATCTGGAAGAGTCTTGATTATGTGTGGTGGGGCTAGTTTGTGGGCTAGTACAACCATGGTTCTATCTGTATCGACCAGTAGCACTGTCTTTTGTGAAGAACGGGTTTTTGCTCCCTTAGACACTGCCATCATCCCCTCCAATTCAAATGGCCGATAAACAAGAAAATAAATTGAACTTACAGACATTGTATGATAGACAGATGTGGTAATTCACATATATGTTGTCTAACCAAATAGGACAACATGACACAATTTCACGTATATGATGCCTAACTAAACGGGATATCATGACACAGTTTCAGATATATGATGGATAACTTAACAAGATATAATGGCATAATTCAACATATGATGAGTATCTAAACATGATGACATGACAAAACTATATGATGTCTTTCTAAAATAGGTTGGGATGAAATAATTCACATACATGTTGTCTAAGTATACAGGATGGCATGATACAATTAACATAATTGATTCATATACTAAGCAGCTGGCACTCGCATGTATGATTTCTAAACTAAGCAGATGGAATTAAATATTGTGCATATGATGTCTAAACTAAGTAATGCAAGACACCATATGCATGATATGAGAAATATAAACATTGCAACTTACAGCATACACCTCAGGTGGGATATAGGACTGGTCATCTGTCTCTGAATCCTCCTTTGAGGAGCTCCCTGTAACCATCGAGATATATGCTTCAATAGGTACCATTGCCTGCTCTGAAGACCTTGTTTTCACTTCTGATTTTTCCATAACCGGCTCAAATGGCTGATACACATGAAGAGTACTTCAATATACACAGATTGTCGACAAATGGAATACGTAATGAAAAAAAAATGGCATGAGATAATTCACATATATGATGCCTGGCTACATGGCGGTGCATAATTCACATATATGATAACTGGCTGAAAAACATGGCATTGCATAATTCACATATCTGATATAGAAAGCAAACAGGAGACGTTCACACAAAGCATGTCTAATCTAAGAAGATGGCATGGCAATGCAAGACACCATATGCATGATATGAGCAATATAACCCTGTCAAGTTAGAGCATGCACCTCAGGGGGGGGGGTACGACTGGTCATCTGTCTCTGAATCCTCCTCCGAGGAGCTATCTGTAACCAGCAAGAAATCTGCATCGACAGGTAGCACTTACTGCTCAGAAGACCTTGTTTTGACTCCAGATTTTCCCATGACCGACTCAAATGGCTGATGCAGAGGAAGAGTAGATGAATGTATAAACATTGTTGACAAATGGAATACATTATGAAAAAATGGCACGATACAATTCACATATACGATGACTGGCTAAACAAGATGGCATTGCATGATTCACGTATATGATGTCTGGATAAAGAAGATGGCATTACATAATTCCCATATACTCCCTCTGTTCCTAAATATTTATCTTTTTAGAGATTTCAAATGGACTACCACATACAGATGTATATAGACATATTTTAGAGTGTAGATTCACTCATTTTGCTCCGTATGTAGTCACTTGTTGAAATCTCTAAAAAGACAAATATTTAGGAACGGTGGGAGTATGATATAGAAACCAAACAGGTGGCATTCACACAAAGAAAATCTAAACTAAGCTGTTGACATATAAGATGTATAATGTAAGCAATGCGAGGCGCCATATGCATGATATGACCAACATCAGCATGCCAGGTTAGAGCAAACACCTCAGGTGGTAAATAGGAGTGGTCGGCTCCCTCTGAATCCCCATCTGAACAATTATCTTCCTCTGGCATACAATCTGGAATGGCAGGAGGGGGGCCCACTTCACCCACCATGGAGCGGCGTCTGCATGACATTATATTCCCATGCAACAATCTTCTCTTTTTCTCTACATGATCAGTACGATTGTGTATAATAACTGACATGCATAATAAAAAAATATAGTTAGATTTTGTAAGGCCTAAGGGGTGCATGCAGAAATCAAGACTGATGGTAGCAAACGAGTGGATAGATCCAAAACTAATGATAGCGGGTAGATTATAGATTCAGTTTTAAAAAGATAGAGAATGGATCATCTACTGTTTGTTGCCCACCCAACATGAACCACATAGAAGACCCCAGATGAACCAGATAGTAGACAGATACTATTCATTGCTGCCTCGATATGAGACCCACGGGCATTTTAAAACTCAAGTTTGAACGATAAAGTAGCAGGTAATAATAACCGATGTATAGCGTAAGCAAACACGAAAGACTACGACCTCTCTTCCGGAGCTGTGTAGTCCTCAGGTTCATCTGCTTAGTCGATGATGGTAATGCAGTTGGCGTGGCTGCCGGCAATGGGGAAGATGATCTGAGGCGGCGAAAGAAAGTCTGCAGGGGGGAATCTGTGCTAGAGTGAATGCTTCTGTCGATGGTGCACCTCAGGTGGGGTGGATGACGGCACGACAGGAGCAGGACATAACACACAGAGTTTTCTTTGATGCCTATCTGAAAATGAAGTAAATCTGGAAGGGCTCCTTAGAATTGGAGGATTCTATAAACGCAGGGACAGGAAAAACACGGGAATAGGATAGGAATGCGCGTGCAAAACAGAGCATTTGGAAACATAGGATTTCTGTCAATCTGGGTGTTTGGTTCACATGAATTGGAAGAACACAGGAATGGAGAAACATGGTCAAATTAAAGTCAAACCACGTGAAAATGAAAAAAATAAGAATCTTATTATGCCAGTAATGCAATTAGTCCTGTTCTTCATGCATATTAATTTGAAAAGGACGTCCAAGTGGATATTAAAATTCCTATGTTTTTTCTTTGAAAGAGACACCAAAGGAAAACAATCCTCCAGTTTTGCTTTGCTCCACTCCTTCTAACCAAAAGCATGAATAGTAGTACCGTAGTAGTTCCATAGCAAAGGATCCCTGAGGGATCGACATGAATGCAGAGTAACAAAGTGATGCAACAAGTGTAGAACCTCTTTGGCATAGCCTTGTCGACCTCAGCATCATTGGGTTGGACGTGGAGGATGGTGATGTTGGTGTGACTGTCAGAGGCGGGGAAGAAGATCTGAGGCCTTTGGAAATGGCGACGAGGGTACTGCTCCGCTGTGATGGATGGTTCCGTCGTTGGAGCAGCTCCGATGAGGTGTACAACGGCGAGGCTGAAGCAGGACAAGACATGCAACGTTAATCTGAAGTGGGACTCTAATATCATCTGCAATAGATGACGTAAAATACATCACAAAAAAGTGCTAGATGTAAAATGCATCAGCCGCGCCACAGCCGCTTCGATAGATGCTGTAAATTCTGTTCACTCTGAACTTAACTGAAGAAACTGAACTTTACAGTCGAAACTGAATTTTACTGTCGAAACTGATTGAACTAGTAGCAGAGCATTGCAATAGATGTTTAGGGCATTTGAGCACTAGTAGCAGAGAAGCAGTGATCTAAATCAGCAGATGCTCTAGCAGGGAACGCACTAGCAGAGAGCAAGTCGTGCAGCAGGACTGCGAGCGAGTGCTAAAGCAACAACTCCTATAGCTGCCGGAGGTCGTGCAACAGCAGTAGCACGAGCGAGAGCAGCAGCAGGAACGAGAGCAAGAGCGGAGCAGCAGCGCGACCGACAGCAATAGCAGAGAAGAGCAGCAGCACGAACGAAAGTAAGAGCAGTGCAGAAGTGCGACCGACAAGCAAGAAAAGAGCCGCGGCACGAGCGAGAGCCGGAGTAGCAGCAGCAGCGCTAGCGAGAGACGGAGCAGCTGCAGCTAGTGCCGGTGCGGAAGTCGCCGCCGAGGAAGCAACGACATGGGGGAGAGACGCCGTGGATGAAGTGGCCGGCGACGGCACCGTCGATGGAGACCCGCCATGGCTGCTCGACATCGAGCACTGGCAGTCCCATGAGATCGAATAAAAGATAAAATGCAGCGGTGAGTGCAGAACCTCCTTGGTGGCGTCGAGTGTGCCTCGGCTTCATCGGAGGAATTGGTGAGGGTGCTGCGGTTCCGGTGGGGCAGGTCAAGACGGTGCTATGGGGATGGAGGTGGCGCGATAGACGAGGCGAACATCAGGGCAGCTCCTTAGAGGTGGAGGACGGGGCGGCTGATCCGGTGGGACGACGAGATCGACGATGGATCCTCATCCGGTGCGGTCGATGAGGGACGGTGAGATGTTGCGATGGACGATGTCGTCGGGGAAGAGTCTCTAGCTAGGCGGCGGCCGGGAGGCCGACGGAGGAGCGTGGGGTTTCGCGGGTTTTGGCGGCCTCAGTGTACGAATGGGGGGACGAAGGGGAAGGTAGGGGGACCCATGGCTTAGATATGCGCTTGTCCAAAATGTAGGGTAAGTTACCAGCGTACCCCCACCGGTTTTGACACCGCAATGTCGAGCCGGCATTTTCGGCTGAGGGGTAGAAGGGGGATTTCGCATGTCTGGGTTGCAGGGCCGATTTCGGATGAGGAGAGTGTCGGTGTCAAAACTGGCGGATCTCGGGTAGGGGGTCCCAAACTGTGCGTCTAAGGCGGATGGTAACAGGAGGCAGGGGACACGATGTTTACCCAGGTTCGGTCCCTCTTGATGGAGGTAATACCCTATGTCCTGCTTGATTGATCTTGATGATATGAGTATTAGAAGAGTTGATCTACCACGAGATCGTAGAGGCTAAACCCTAGAAGCTAGCCTATGGCATGATTGTATGTTGTCCTACGGACCAAACCCTCCGGTTTATATAGACACCGGAGGGGGCTATGGTTACACAAAGTCGGTTACTAGGGAGGAGATCTACATATCCATATTGCCAAGCTTGCCTTCCACGCCAAGGAGAGTCCCATCCGGACACGGGACGAAGTCTTCAATCTTGTGTCTTCATAGTCCAACAGTCCGGCCAAAAGATATACTCCAACTGTCCAGAGACCCCCTAATCCAGGACTCCCTCAGTAGCTCCCGAACCAGGCTTCAATGACGATGAGTCCGGCACACAGATTGTCTTCGGCATTGCAAGGCGGGTTCTTCTCCAAATTCGGAATATCTGCCGAGTAGTGCCCGACTCCCCATAAATGTTGCACTTCTTGGCTTCTGCGCCCAATAAGTGCTATCTTCCACGTGTCGAGCGAATGCGAGGAGCCTGGGCATTTTTACATTCGCCACCCTAGCCATGCAAGTAAACTGTCTATTAAAGGGACGGGGATTCTTAGATCCAAACCACACCATCCTTAGTATCCATCGGAGCACGCTCGGAAAAATCCATTCCAACATGGCTGGCCATCGCAGATCCTCCTCCCGCTCCCGTAGCCCTAAGCCTGGTGATTGGGAGAAGTGTTCCGTCCCGCACAGCCAATTAGTAGAGTTACAGACCCAGGGATTTCTCCCTCCAGCATATATGGTCCCCATTCGAGCCGGGCTCGCCACCTATAATGGCGGGGAGCAAGAGGAGAGCTTCCCCAATCCCTCCAACGGTGAGCGGTTGTGCCTTGTCCCTTATTTACTAAGGGGACTTGGATTTCCAATCCATCCGTTCCTCCGCGGGCTCCTGGAGTTTTACGGCCTCCAGTTGCATAACTTCACCCCCGCTTCCATATTACACATCGCTGGTTATGTCGCCCTTTGTGAGCTATTTTTGGGCTGCGAGGCTCATTTCGAGCTGTGGAAGAGGCTATTCTGCCTTGTGCCCCGTACACAGGAGGGGTCACTATATCAAGTGGGCGGAGCCGAAATATGGAGCATCACCGGGACCGGATACCTGTCCAGTACCCTGAAGAATACGTCCGAAGACTGGCCTTCAGAGTGGTTTTACATGGAGGACGTCCCCCTTCCAGATCCTATTCGGAGGGGTCTTCCCGAGTTCCACAATGCTCCTCTAAAGAAACGCCGAAGCTGGAGCCCACGGAGCCCCCAAGAGGAAGATAACAGAGAAGTCCTTTACCTGATGGACCGGATTAAAGTGCTGGCTCAATCAGGACTGGCAATAATCGAGGTTATGTCAATATGTATAATGTGGGGGGTGCAGCCACTTCAATATCGTGGGCACCCCATGTGGCGCTTTAACGGGAAGATGATGCCACTCGCTGCGGGCCTAAGGGACCGGACTCAGCTACTGCTCTAGCAAAAATTCTGTCCGAGTTGTTCAAGGGAGAGGAAGAGGAGTTCATCCGTATTAAGCCACGGGATGGATTCTCCATGTACAACCCTCCAAGCTGGGTGAGCTGTCACTTTTTACTCCCAACCTTCCCGCATTCTTCATCATAAGTACTCACCTTGCCGTTTCATGGCAGGAACCGTGAAAAGTTGTAAGGGAGGTCAACAACCCATCTCCACAACCGGAGGACCCTGACCGGGCCCTCGATCCCGGACTCGAAAAGGATCCAGATATATTTGTGGAGCTGATAGATAGAACATTCTACCAATTGAGCTGCGATGATGCCATGGTGGCCATCATGGCCGACAATCCTGGGCTACTCCCTGCGTCGCATTTAAGAAAAACCGAAGTCCCAACTTCCAAGAAGGATCCCCTTTTATGCACTTCACCTAATGTACACATATGGTGTTTTACAGGGAAGGCCTTCGGGACGCCATGCCGAACCCGTAGTGACTCACCAACGAGGGACACCGAAGCCGGGTAGGCCAAAGAGGAAGGCGGTCAGGACTGAGACGCCGATGCAGAGGTATGATACAGAACCTTGCTCCGTGGTTGTCGTCTTTCTTAAAATATAATGATGTCCATGTTTCCTAGTAGGAAAAACGCTCGCCGGACTATATCTGGAGAGGTTGCCGATCACGCCTCCACCAGTCAGGCTCCAGGGCCGGACATAGAGGCGGAAGCTAACACGGGGCGAACGCCGGATGCTCCTCCTACATAGGATGCAGATAGACTATCCGCTACAAATTCCAAAGTGGAAAGCGCCATGAATCACAGCGTCGCTGGGCCGTACTTCGTGACGCTTGTTCCTCCCAAGATGCGTTCGATGCCTTCAACTCAGGAGACGCATACGTCCGTGCTGCTCAAAACGGTCTTGCTAGAGCTACGGACCAGTATGTAAAGGATATACGGGTAAGAAAATCTGACGATTATATATCAGTAGCCCCTGAGACTTGAAATAGTTGACACAACTGATTTAAGGATCATTATTTGTGCAGGTTCTTATAAAGAAGAATACCCAATTGTCTCAAGAGCTGGAAGAGTGCAAAGCCCAGCTACGGGCCGTGGTGGCCGCGTTGAAGGAGTCCGAGAAGGCCCCCTCTGGTAACACTTGTTTCCATTGCAAAGAATGACAGGTACCAGATAGTATGCGGCTTGCATGCAAATCTAACAATAGATATTGCAGATGACTCCGGAGTGAATCCGGAGGCCGTGCCGGAGGATGCACAACGTGTTAATCGACAGCTAAATGTTGGCGAGCGTGTGCTTACGCGGGTCAGGCATGAGAAAAATAATCTCCAGGATGCCAATATCCGGCTGGGCGTGGAACTGAAAGATGTCCGAGCCCAACTTGCGGACTCCGTGAAGGAGAATAAGCGGCTTCGACGCGACATTTTCAGTAAGTGCTTGAACGAACTTTTGAAAGAGTTCGGCGAAGAAGCCGGCTAACAGAGTTATGTCTGCAGGTATGCTGACGGGTCGTCCCGCGGAGGAGATGCCCGGGTCTGCAGGTGATATTCTACCAGAGCTCTCACAACTGCACGAACAAGTTCGGCAGGTGATGCAGGGTTTTGCCCAAGCCATGTGGCCATCCGCCTCCCCGCCAGGAGGCATGGGGGAGCTTATAGAGAAGCTCAAGGGAGCGTGGCAGCGCTTCCGATTATGGAAGATATCAGCCTGCCGACAAGGTGCAAGGGAAGCCTGGGCCATGGTGAAGACACCATATACCAAAGCTGACCCAAACCACATGGCCGAGGTCGGACCTGTGGGGCCCGATGGGAAAGAGACCCTCATCAGTTTGGTGTATGACCAAGTAGAATTAGCTGCAAAGTATTCCCAACAGGATTGTAGGCTAGACAGCCTGTTGGATGGTATAGAAGAAGAATTTAATCAGTCTTAGTGACTATGTACTTTAAGTGACATATATAATGTCCCTAGCCGGATTGTAAATCATTTGTCATGGCGGACCTTTTCGCTTCGACCTATGGACCCGATAGTCCGGAGTGTATCCAAATTCTCGCTCGGTTATGTAAAAACCGGGGTATGCGTGGAAACCAGTCATAGGGGTCATAAGTGCTTAACAGACAAGTACCCAACTAGCTATGTTATATTACATGGATAGTAAGAAACATCTTCCAGGGAGAATAGTTCCGTTAAGGGTTCCTTTCCATGGGTACGCATGCCCTAATGTGAATGTCCGAATTGCAAAAAGAGACGCAGGCTATAAACATCTGGGGGCATGTATCAAAATAAATAAAAGTCATCTTTTGTTGACCGACCAAATATTCCCTTAAGAACGCTAGCCCAGTCTGAGGTACACATCCGACTGACCCGACAGTAACAATCGCAGAGGTGCTCCCCTTATGCCCTAGCCTAATTAATGGGAACATAGGGCATAAATACAAGAGCCAGGCAACCCAGCTTGGCCAAAACTTAAGTCATATCGATGCATACAATGGCAAAAAAGGTACATGCGGAAGAATAACACATGTGCGGGGCATAAAGCCCAGAAAAATAGTTATATTAAGCTTCTGTATAAGAAGCCCCCAGGTATAATGAGCGTGGTTGAGCGCGTCAAGATTGTGTAGTCAAGACACAAGTTAGCCTTTTAAGGCCTTGAGGAGAAGAAAAAGGAAGAGAGAAAGAGAGAAAAGACAGATAACGGATATGCAAAAAATTGACGGGGGTAAGGAGACGAACATAGAGTCCGACACTAGGCGTAGAATCTTCGGAGTCTGGCTGTGTTCCATGGGTTTGACTCGAGTCAATTGTCCGATGCATCCCGCAGACGGTACGCTCCACTAGTCAGAACCTGGTCAATAATGAAGGGACCTTCCAATTTGGGCTTGAGCTTGTTCTTTTTCTTCTCCGGCAGGCGTAGAACTAGTTCACCAACGTTATAGGTTTTGGCCCGTACTTCTCTGCTTTGATACCTTCGAGCCTGTTGCTGATAGAATGCGGAACAGGCTTTTGCTACGTCGTGCTCCTCCTCCAGGGCGTCCAAACTGTCCTACCGATCGAGCTCGGCCTCTTTTTCTTCGTACATGCGCACTCGAGGTGAGTCATGAATTATGTCGCAAGGCAGAACCGCCTCTACGGCGTACACCATAAAAAACAGTGTGTATCCGGTAATGCGATTCGGCGTGGTCCGCAGCCCCCATAGTACGGAGTCGAGCTCCTCTACCCAGTGCGTGTTTGATTCCTTTAAGGACCGCACTAATCTGGGTTTGATGCCGCCCATGATAAGACCATTTGCTCGCTCGACTTGACCATTAGTTTGCGGGTGATAGACAGAAGCATAATCGAGCTTGATGCCCATGTTGCTGCACCAAAGTTTTACCTCGTCGATTGTAAAGTTCGTGCCGTTGTCAGTGATGATGCTGTGGGGGATGCCATAATGGTGTACAACCCCAGATATGAAGTCTATCACCGGTCTGGATTCAGCCGTTTTAACGGGTTTGGCTTCTATCCATTTGGTTAATTTATCCACCATGACCAGTAAGTATTTTTTCTTATGGGTTCCCCCTTTAAGGGGTCCGACCATATCAAGCCCCCAGACCGCAAAGGGCCAAGTAATGGGGATTTTTTGGAGAGCGGTAGGCGGCATATGGCTTTGGTTTGCGAAAAGCTGGCAACCGACGCAATGTTGGACCAGATACTGTGCATCTTCTCAGGCCGTCGGCCAATAGAAACCTGTACGGAAGGCCCTGCTTACAAGGGCCCGGGTTGCGGCGTGATGGCCGTCGAGTCCAGCATGGATTTCTACCTAAAGCTTCCGCCCTTCCTCTTCGGAGATGCACCTTTGAAGGACTCCGGTAGTGCTTTTCTTATAGAGCTCTCCCTCGTGGACCTTGTAGGCTTTAGATCGCCGCACTATGCAGCGTGCCGCATTTTGGTCCTCGGGTAGTTCCTGCCTGGTTAGGTAGGCCAGGAATGGTTCTATCCACGGGGCAATGACGACCATTATCACGTGGGTTGAAGGTGTTATTTCGATGGCAGAGCCTCCGATTCGATATCTGGTGTTGTGGCCGGGTCCGGACTATTGTTACCGGTATCCCCTTCCCATACCACGGATGGCTTAAACAACTTTTCCAGGAAGATGTTAGGTGGGACAGGGCCGCGCTTAGCGCCGATACGGGCGAGGATATCCGCCGCCGATTGTTTTCCCGAGCCACATGGTGGAATTCAAGCCCCTCGAAACGAGCTGACAGTTTGAGGACGGCGTTGCGATATGCCACCATTTTCGGATCCTTGGCATCGAAGTCTCCATTTATTTGAGATATTGCGAGGTTCGAGTCCCCATGCACCTCCAGACGTTGAATGCCCATGGAAACTGCCATCCGGAGACCGTGTAATAGGGCCTCGTATTCGGCTGCGTTGTTGGAGTCTGTGTATAGTATTTGGAGTACGTATTGGACTGTATCTCCGGTGGGGTACGTCAGGATGACACCGGCCCCCAGACCAGCCAACATTTTAGAGCCGTCAAAGTGCATGATCCAATTGGAGTACGCGCTGTACTCTTTAGGGAGTTCGGCTTTTGTCCATTCAGCGACGAAATCGGCCAGTACTTGCAACTCAATGGCTCGCCGTGGTCTATATGTTATGTCGAACATGAGGAGCTTGATAGCCCATTTGGCAATCCAACCCGTAGCATTGCGGTTGTTTATTATGTCGTTGAGTGGTACTTCTGAGGCCACCGTAATTGAACACTCTTGAAAGTAGTGTCGTAATTTCCGGGATGCCATGAATACCGCGTATGCTATCTTTTCATAATGTGGGTACCATGATTTTCATGGAGTGAGGACAATGGATACATAATATGCTGGCTTTTGAAGTGGGAATTTATGTCCGTCCATCTCTCGTTCGATGACGAGCACTGCGCTTACCACTTGGTGAGTTTCCGCTATATATAACAGCATTGGTTCGCCGACATTTGGCGCGGCCAAGATTGGATTGGTGGCCAGGATGGCTTTTATTTCTTCCAATCTGGCCGTGGCTGCGTCCGTCCACTTGAAGTGTTCGGTGCGCCGAAGAAGGCGATAAAGGGGAGTGCCTTTTCTCCTAATCGGAGATAAAGCGGCTTAAGGCCGCCACACATCCAGTTAACTTCTGGATTTGCTTGAGGTCAGTTGGGATAGCCAACTGCGACAGAGCTCGGATTTTGGCCGGATTTGCTTCAATTCCTCTACTGGAGACGATAAAGCCCAGGAGCTTTCCGGCGGGTACGCCGAAAACGCATTTTTCTGGATTGAGCTTAATGTCATATGTTCGGAGATTGTCGAACGTGAGCCTCAAGTCGTCTATTAAGGAGTTGACGTGTTTGGTTTTAACAACCACATCGTCTATGTATGCCTCTACTCTTTTGCTGATTTGCTTTTCCAGACATGTCTGAATCATGCGCTGATACGTTGCGCCGGCGTTTTTGAGCCGAAGGGCATTGTGTTAAAACAGAAGGGGCCATATGGAGTGATAAATGCCGTTGCGGCTTGATCGGACTCCGCCATCTTAATTTGGTGGTAACCGGAGTATGCGTCGAGGAAGCACAATGAGTCGTGTCCTGCGGTAGCGTCTATAATTTGATCGATGCGAGGGAGGGGGAAGGGATCCTTTGGGCAAGCCTTATTAAGGTCCTTGAAGTCGACACATAGGCGCCAGGATTTGTCCCTCTTTGGTACCATCACCAGGTTTGCTAGCCAGTCTGGATGCTTTATTTCTCTAATGAATCCGACCTCCAGTAACTTGGCTAGCTCCTCTCCCATGGCTTGTCGCTTAGGTTCATAGAAACGCCGAAGAGTTTGCTTGACTGGCTTGAATCCTTTTAGAATGTTAAGGCTATGCTCGGCCAGCCTGCGTGGGATTCCTGGCATGTTTGAAGGATGCCAGGAGAATATGTCCCAATTCTCGCGCAGGAACTCCCATAGTGCGGCGTCTATAGCGGGGTTTAACTGTGCCCCGATGGATGCTGTTTTTGTGGGGTCCGTTGGGTGGACTTGGAATTTGACTATTTCATCCACTGGTTTAAAAGAGGTGGACTTGGATCTTTTGTCTAGTATCACGTCGTCCCTGTCCACTGTGGAGCGCAGCGCAATTAATTCCTCCGCCACAAGGGCTTCGGATAATGCCTCGAGGGCCAGTGCGGCTGTTTTGTTCTCGGTGCGGAGTGCTATGTCCGGATCACTAGCTAGAGTGATGATTCCATTGGGCCCGGGCATTTTGAGCTTCATGTACCCGTAATGGGGTATGGCTTGGAAGATCGTGAATGCCTCCCGCCCTAGAAGGGCGTGGTATCCGCTACTGAATGGGGCCACTTGGAATGTAATTCTTCGGACCTGTAATTCTCCGGAGTGCCGAATACCACATCTAGTGTGATTTTCCCAGTGCAACGTGCCTCCCGACTAGGGATGATTCCTTGGAAGGTCGTGCTGCTTTGCTCAATACAGTTTTTGTCTATTTCCATTTTTTGAAGGGTCTCCTCATAAATGAGGTTTAATCCGCTGCAGCCGTCCATGAGCACTTTTGTGAGCCGAAAGCCGTCCACAATTGGACTGAGGACCAAGGCGGCTGGTGCTCGGGCTGTTCGGAATTTAGGTTCATCACTGACATTGAAGGTGATAGCCGTGTCGCTCTAAGGATTTATTGCTGCCACGTGGTAGACTTCGGCAAGGCTGCGGGGTGCTCGCTTACGCCTATTATTTGAGGCGAAGGTCTCGAAGACTGTCAATACTGTATTGCTATCCACGGGATGGTGCTCTGAGGTGTTTTGGATGAGGAGATCCTCACCCCTCTTGGCCACCTGCCGAAGTACCCAACACGCTCTAAGGCTGTGTGTTGGTATAGTATCCGCTGTACTATGAATTTTGCAGGGCCCGTTAAGCCATCCCTCCAATACGGTTCCCCGCCCTGTAGTGGGCTTTTGCTTCTTTGTAATTGAGTCAGGCGACTTATGAAAGTGCACCCTTTTAGTTCGGACTGGGGGTTTTGTCAAAGCCGGATTATCCCAAAATTTTGTTTGGGTTTTCCAGGCGCTTTCCATCGCACAGTACTTCCGTACTATGGCCGCCAAGTCAGTGAAGTGTGCTATGTCACGACGACTTATGGCGTTGAGGATTCCCTTGTCCGTGCAATTGTTGCAAAAGTACGAAATTGTGTCTTCCTCGTGACAGTCCTTGACCTTGTTCATTACAAGGAGGAATCTGGCCCAATAGTGATGTACTGTCTCTTGGGGCTCTTGCGTAATGTGGGAAAGATCGTTTGTATCTGGGTGGGTGGGTGGATTTAAGTCCAGACCTTGACCCAATCTGAGACCCCGGGGCGGGGGAGTTTCCGATCTTGGAAGTTCGGGCTCCGGGATGTTGCCCCGCAGGTTCGGCATGCAGCCTGATTCTAGGTTCAGGGTTAGGGCGATGTCCTCCCGTGGGCAGGTATCCGGCTCGGAGAGCTCAGGAATCCGGACATAGTTCGTCCTCAGGATAGAGGGAGAATCGCCGCATTGCTCCCCCACCACCGCTATCTGATGGGTGACTAGCGGAGAGTTAATCTCCCTTTGGTCGGTTTTAAGCCTAATCCGATCGTAGTCCGTAGTGACTCCCAGAGCGGCGATGCGATCCAAGAGCTTTTTCAAAGAGGAGAGATCCATTGGATCCATCTGCTCGGTGAATTTCGAGCCGATGTGGAGGCTATTTTTGATGACCCGAGAAGTCATCGTCGGCGCAGTAGCCGAGCGGGCGGTCATGACGAAACCGCCTAGTCGAAGAGTTTGGCCTACAGCCATGGCTCCCCCAGAGGTGATGTTGTCCTTGACAACGAGACAAGCCATCCCTCCTTACGATGACGACACAGTGGAACTCTCAATGAAAGCACCAATGTCGGTGTCAAAACCGGCGGATCTCGGGTAGGGGGTCCCGAACTATGCGTCTAAGGCGGATGGTGACAGGAGGCAGGGGACACGATGTTTACCCAGGTTTGGGCCCTCTTGATGGAGGCAATACCCTACGTCCTGCTTGATTGATCTTGATGATATGAGTATTACAAGAGTTGATCTACCACGAGATCGTAGAGGCTAAACCCTAGAATCTAGCCTATGGTATGATTGTATGTTATCCTACAGACCAAACCCTCCGGTTTATATAGACACCGGAGGGGGCTAGGATTACACAAAGTCGGTTACAAGGGAGGAGATCTACATATCCGTATTGCCAAGCTTGCCTTCCACGCCAAGGAGAGTCCCATCCGGACACGGGACGAAGTCTTCAATCTTGTATCTTCATAGTCCAAAAGTACGGCCAAAAGATATAGTCTGGCTGTCCGGAGACCCCCTAATCCAGGACTCCCTTAGAGAGAGTTTTCATGCAGGTCGAAATTTCGGGATAACAAGGCACAAAGCGGGTTGAAGAGGCGGGAGTTTCAAAGCAGATGAGACAAAATATATTCGAGTTTGAAAATTTCGGGATAACAAGGCGCAGATTCCTTGTTCGGCAGAACAAACTTAACATGTACAAAAAACAATTCATACAAGACACCCGAGAGTCATGTCCCCTTTTACTATATTGCTATAGATGTCATTGAAAAAACTACAAGAAAAATGTAAAAAATCAGGAGAACAAGTTTACCCTATACAGTACCAAATCGATTCACACTTCCCTCAACAACAACAAAAAACAAATCAATTCCCACCAAAAGAAAGAGTCATGTCCCTTTTTATATGATTACAAATGCCAGGATCTCGAATTTCAATTTTTTAATCCACGTTATGTTGAATTCGAATATATCGTTAGGTGACCTTGCGGTTTATAATGGATGTAGTACTACATTTTGATCTTCCATCATATATGAACATTTTACTCCACCCTAGGAACATATATATTTTAGTGTACCATATGGACTAAATTTGAATCAATTTTCCTTATTTGAATACGATTGTTGTCAAGTTATACAATAATTTGAATATTATCTTGTTAACAAAAAACATGCATATAGCAGTAATCATATTTCACTATGAACTACATGTGCCATACGATCTCCAATTCAAATATATGTATCCTTTTATGTTGAATTCAAATCAGAGCACATTGGTCTAGGTAGCGAGATGTTCGGGATAATCTAAACCTTATTTTCATATGTATATTTTTTGGCTGGATTGGGACAAGTTTTGGTATAAGCTTCTTGCAAAACCAGAGAGAGAATCAACAAGCCTCGTGGTTCCGAGAGGGAACATGTCACCTTTGTGTGCGAAACAATATACGCTGCCTCCCCCCTGATTTTCTTTACAGAGGCAACATAGAACTACATGAGTGCCCTGTTAATTTTTGGAATTATTCCTGGTTCGTTTGGCCTTTTTTATACATTAATTGAGTTTTTGGACATTTAATGTGCATAATCCAAATTTGAACTGCAAGCACAAGCTCCAGTGCACCAAAGTTGGTTGAAAAATGACATGTGTGTCCTTGGGTGAATTTCTAGGTCCCATGCAACAAATAGGAATCAAATTTAAACATCTTGGCGTCGTGACTCGGCCGAGAACATCGAGAAACTTGGTTTTAA
Source organism: Triticum dicoccoides (assembly GCF_002162155.2). Classification (NCBI taxonomy): domain Eukaryota; kingdom Viridiplantae; phylum Streptophyta; class Magnoliopsida; order Poales; family Poaceae; genus Triticum; species Triticum dicoccoides. The sequence goes on along the minus strand of NC_041390.1, from coordinate 161,136,875 downwards.
AATTCATGTAAATCCAAAACTCGCCTGGAAATCATGAAACTTGGCATGGTGTCATGTCATGGCACTAATATGATGTGGTAAAAAATTAGGCCGATTTGGAACAAGTTTCGGTATAAGCTTCTTGCAAACCAGAGCTTCTCTCAAGAAGGCTCATGGTTCTGAGAGGGAACGTGTCACCTTTGAGTGTGAAACGATATACATTGCCCCCCTTGAGTTTCTTTACAGAGGCAACATAGAACTACATGAGTGCCTATTAAATTTTGGAATTATTCTAGGTTCGTTTGGCCTTTTTTCTACATTAATTGAGTTTCTGGTCATTTAATGTGCATAATTCAAATTTGAACTACAAGCACATGCTCTCGTGCACCAAAGTTGGTTGAATAATCACATGTGTGTCCTCGGGTGAATTTCTAGGTCCCATGCAAGAAATGGGAATGAAATTCAAACATCTGGGCGTCGTGGCTTGGCTGGAAACATTGAGAAACTTGGTTTTTTAATTCCTGTAATTCCAAAACACGCGTGAAAATCATGAAACTTGGCTTGGTGTCATGACATGGCACCAACATGATGTGGTAATTTTGCTGTCCGATTTGTGAAGGGGCACACATTAACAATCAACAAAGTCATTTTGGAACAAGTGCTGTCACGTTACAATCGGAAACACAAGTATTATTGAAACTGTGGGCGTTCTATTTACTATTTACGTGCAGCCACACGTCCCCTTTTTTTATTAGCTAGGAGGCGCCGTGCAGGGTAGCTATTTGAGTACGGGAGGCGTGCGATCAGATCCCTATGCGTGCTTATTAGGAAGAGAGCCCTTTGACCTCCATCTGCCATCCACCTCTCTCCCAAGGTCTGTTTAGTGGCGTGGCTATGTCTCCCTCGACTGAGATTTAAGAGAGAAAAAAGAAAATCTGAAAAGAAATTTTTGCACGGATCTTGATGTAAGATCTGACGGACCTATATAGCATCTACTGTGACTTATAGCAAGACTGATGAATATATATAAGGACGACGAGAGTGGATAATAATTGTCTTACATAATTAGGAAGATAATTGAAAAAGCCACATGCGGCTATGCCCGAAATACACAAGGGAAAAAGAAGAAGGAAGACGCATACAACGATCTGGCTCGCCGATCTCCACTTTCTTTATGCGCTGCAGGTCGCGGAGACTAGTTCTCGCGGCGAGCGGCGATGATCTCTTTCATCAGTTTCATGTCCTTAATACGCTGCTTGGCATCATCCTTGGATTCCTCCACCAGCCTTTTGTGCTCAATGCGGAGCATGGCATTCTCGTCCATAAGTTTCTTGACGATGACGCCCGTCCTCTGCAACAAGGCAGCGGTCTCCTCCGCGTGCTTCCCCTTCTGGCGATCTTTGCCCTCAGCAGGCCGTGCTCGGCCCGGAGCTTCGCATTGCCCTCCCCTAGTTGCCGGATGACGCCGGTAGCCTCGTCCTGCAACCTTGCCCAGCCGGTGATCTGATCCATTTGGCTGTGGATGATCGCATGCATGCGCCTGTAAGAGTCCTCGCCTGACCGCGAGAAATTTTCCCAGGCCACCACGGCGTGGTGGGACCTCCGTGCTACTCCGGCAGCGCGGTGGGACATCTCTCGCGGCCGGACCAGTTTGCTACATCGACGGCGGCGGGACCTCCATGCTGCTTCGGCGAGCGCGGCGGGACCTCTGTGATGCTACTACTGTGCGGCTGGACATGTCGGCTGCTTCCGCGGTGAGGCGGGACATCTCTCGTGCTTCCTCTTCCATGCTCGCCTCTCCCTGGTGGAAATCTCTTACCCAGAACTCACGTTGGCCATGGAAGACGCAATGGAATGATGCTAAATGACTTGATTGTTTTTTGTGGATGAGGACTTGAGGAGGAATGTGCAGTCATCTTTGCATAGTAGTATTTATAACCGAGTAGTACTAATACGCTCCTAAGTGGGAAACCGTTTAGGTTGTGATCGGTGTGAATAGGTTTGCAATTACATATAGCTGATACGTCTCCAACGTATCTATAATTTTTGATTGCTCCATGCTATATTATCTACTGTTTTGGACATTATTGGGCTTTATTATCCACTTTTATATTATTTTTGGGACTAACCTATTAACCGGAGGCCTAGCCCAGAATTGCTATTTTTTTTGCCTATTTTAGGGTTTCGAAGAAAAGGAATATCAAACGGAGTCCAAACGGAATGAAACCTTCGGGAACATGATTTTCTCACCGAACACGATCCAGGAGACTTGGACCCTACATCAAGAAACAAAGGAGGAGGCCACGAGGTAGGGGGCGCGCCTACCCCCCCAGGCATGCCCTCCACCCTCATGGCCCCCCTGTTGCTCCACCGACGTACTCCTTCCTCCTATATATACCTACGTACCCCCAAACGATCAGATACGGAGCCAAAACCCTAATTCCACCGCCGTAACTTCCTGTATCCACGAGATCCCATCTTGGGCCTGTTCTGGAGCTCCACCAGAGGGGGTATCCATCATGGAGGGCTTCTACATCAACACCATAGCCTCTCCGATGAAGTGTGAGCAGTTTACCTCAGACCTTCGGGTCCATAGTTATTAGCTAGATGGCTTCTTCTCTCTTTTTGGATCTCAATACAATGTTCTCCCCCTCTCTTGTGGAGATCTATTTGATGTAATCTTCTTTTTGCGGTGTGTTTGTTGAGACCGATGAATTGTGGGTTTATGATCAAGATTATCTATGAACAATATTTGAATCTTCTTTGAATTCTTTTATGTACGATTGGTTATCTTTGCAAGTCTCTTCGAATTATCAGTTTGGTTTGGCCTACTAGATTGATCTTTCTTGCAATGGGAGAAGTGCTTAGCTTTGGGTTCAATCTTGCGGTGTCCTTTCCCAGTGATAGTAGGGGCAGCAAGGCATGTATTGTATTGTTGCCATCGAGGATAACAAGATGGTTTTTTTTATCATATTGCATGAATTTATCCCTCTACATCATGTCATCTTGCTTAAGGCGTTACTCTGTTTTCATGAACTTAATACTCTAGATGCATGCTGGATAGTGGTCGATGAGTGTAGTAATAGTAGTAGATGCAGGCAGGAGTCGGTCTACTTGTCTCAGACGTGATGCCTATATACATGATCATACCTAGATATTCTCATAACTATGCTCAATTCTGTCAATTGCTCAACAGTAATTCGTTCACCCACCGTAAAATACTTATGCTCTTGAGAGAAGCCACTAGTGAAACCTATGGCCCCGGGGTCTATCTTCACCATATTAATCTTCCAATACTTATTTATTTCCTTTGCTTTTTTACTTTGCATCTTTATCACAAAAATACCAAAAATTTTATCCTATCATATCTATCATATCTCACTCTCGTAAGTGGCCATGAAGGGATTGACAAACCCTTATCGCGTTGGTTGCGAGGAGTTATTTGTTTTGTGCAGGTACTAGGGACACACGCGCAACCTCCTACTGAATTGATACCTTGGTTCTCAAAAACTGAGGGAAATACTTACGCTACTTTGCTGCATCACCCTTTCCTCTTCAAGGGAAAACGAACGCAGTGCTCAAGAGGTAGCAAGAAGGATTTCTGGCGCTGTTGTCGGGGAGGTTCGCGCAAGTCAAGATTTGACTCCCGACAACGAGCCATTTCTGGCGCCGTTGCCGGGGCGTCTACGCAAAAGTCAACATACCAAGTACCCATCACAACCCTTATCTCATGCATTACATTATTTGCCATTTGCCTCTCATTTTCCTCTCCCCCACTTCACCCTTGCCGTTTTATTCGCCCTCTCTCTCTATCCTCCCTTTCTTTTCCGTTTGCCTCTTTTTCGTTTGCTTGTCGTTATGGCGAGTCCTCTATCTCTCTGTTGTCTCTCGAGAATGAAGTTCTAAATTTTAAGCAAAGGGAGGGAGAAAATCTAAAAGACACTTGGTTTAGAATTTGGAATGCTCAAAATAAATCTACCAGGAAGCAATCTACTTCCGTTCTTCTTTGCAATTTTTATGTAGGCGTTGCTCCTTGGTACAGATATGTCCTTGATACCAGTACCAGAGGGAATTTCTTGGGTAGCCACACTTTTGATTCTTATAATGCCATGATAGATTTATTTGGCTCACCACCTCTTTTGGTTAATGAAACTATATTAACTTTGGAGCATGTAATGCAAAGGCTCGAAATTATTGAAAATAAGGTTGCTACCGTAGAGTAAATTGAAAATTTGGATAAAAAGATCCACAACCGAATCTCTCAATATGGATCTAAAGTAGGAGTCACTTTGAAAAATATTAAAGAGAAGGAACCCATAGTTAATGAGAAAATAAATCATGATTCCACTAGAATCGATAAACTTGAGGGTATCATTACCAACTTGGGAACCGCTTTTTATTCCGTAAAGAATACTCCAAGTCATCCGACTAAAATTTCCAAGCTTATGTATGTTCCTAAAAATAAGGGTGAATCCTCTAGTAAGGAAATTGCGGATCTCAAATCTATAAGTATTCATCCCAATCTTGTTGCTATCATTAAGGAACCATTTGTTACAAATGAATTTTTCGATCTTCTGCCTAAAAGTTTGATAATAACTAAAAATAAAGAAATTCCTAAGGATGGTAGATGCCTCATTGAAGAATTACCAACCAAAGGTGGCAATACCTAGATCTATCCTTGCTTTTTATGCCTAGCTAGGGGTGTTAAACGATAGCGCTTGTTGGGAGGCAACCCAATTTTATTTTTATTCCTTGCTTTTCGCTCCTGTTTAGTAATAAATAATTTACCTAGCATCTGTTTTGGTTGTGTTTTTTGTGTTTAATTAGTGTTTGTGCCAAGTAGAACCGTTGGGAAGACTTGGGGAAACTCTTGATGTCTTGCTGTAAAAAACAAAAACTTTAGCGCTCACGAGAACTGCTGTCATTTTTATTTGGAAAGTGATATTTAGTTAATTATTTTTGCGGATGATTAATAGAGAAATTCCTCACGCCCATAAATTTATTTTAGAATTTTTGGGGTTCCAGATCTTGCGCTAGCTACAGATTACTACAGACTGTTCTATTTTTGACAGATTCTGTTTTTCGTGTGTTGTTTGCTTATTTTGATGAATCTATGGCTAGTAAAATAGTTTATAAACCATAGAGAAGTTGGAATACAATAGGTTTAACACCAATATAAATAAAGAATAAGTTCATTACAGTACCTTGAAGTGGTCTTTTGTTTTCTTTCGCTAACGGAGCTCACGAGATTTTCTACTTTGAATTTTGTGTTGTGAAGTTTTCAAGTTTTGGGTAAAGATTTGATGGATTATGGAACAAGGAGTTGCAAGAGCCTAAGATTGGGGATGCCCATGGCATCCCCAAGATAATCTAAGGACACCTAAAAGCCAAATCTTGGGAATGCCCTGTAAGGAATCCCCTCTATCGTCTACTTCTATCGGTAACTTTACTTGGAGCTATATTTTTATTCACAACATGATATGTGTTTTGCTTGGAGTGTCTTTGTAACACCCCGGATGTAACTGACCATATTTGTATTCCAACTCTTGCCATTTTTGGCTCTAAGTTATGATATTCCCTCGTGGTTGGGTTTTGTCTTTGTTTTGCATTTTGCTCATGTCATGCTTTTCATATCATGTCATCATGTGCATCGCATTTGCATACGTGTTTGTCTCATGCATCCAAGCATTTTCCCCGTTGTCCGTTTTGCAATCCGGCGCTCCTACGTCCTCCGGCGCCCCCTTTTTCCTTTTTTCATGTGCGGGTGTTAAACATTCTCGGAATGGATCGAGATTTTCCAAGCGGCCTTGGTACACCACCGGTAGACCGCCTGTCAAGTTTCGTACCATTTGCAGTCCGTTTGATACTCCAACGGTTAACCGGGGAACCGTAAAGGCCTCGTGTGTGTTGCAGCCCAACACCCCTCCAAAGTGGCCCAAAACCCATCCAAACCCCCTCCATTCTCTCGGCCGCTCGATCACGATCGCGTGGTCGAAAACCGCACTTCTTTTGGACTCTCCTAGCTCCCTCTACCTGTAAATATGTGCACTCCTCCGAATTTTTGGGCGAAACCCTAGCCATCTTCCACCCCGCGCCGCCGGACATGTCCGGTCCGGCCGGTCAAAAATTGTGCCGCTGCTTCCCTCCACTCACAGGACGCCACGTGGCAGCCCCGGCCACCGCTTGCGCCGCGGCCCGACGCCGGCCCCCGCGGCCCATCTCCGCCGCCTGCTCGTCCTCCGCCCGCCCGTGCCGTCGCCAGCCTCCACCGCCGCCCCTGCCTCGCCGGACCACCGCGCCGCATCGCCTCGCCCAGCGCCGGCCGGCCCCGCCGCCGTCGACGACCGTCCCGCACGCGCCACCCAAGGCCGCCGCGCCG
>NC_041390.1:161083595-161129841 GCF_002162155.2 Triticum dicoccoides | reverse complement strand
GCCGCCGGACATGTCCGGTCCGGCCGGTCAAAAATTGTGCCGCTGCTTCCCTCCACTCACAGGACGCCACGTGGCAGCCCCGGCCACCGCTTGCGCCGCGGCCCGACGCCGGCCCCCGCGGCCCATCTCCGCCGCCTGCCCGTCCTCCGCCCGCCCGTGCCGTCGCCAGCCTCCACCGCCGCCCCTGCCTCGCCGGACCACCGCGCCGCATCGCCTCGCCCAGCGCCGGCCGGCCCCGCCGCCGTCGACGACCGTCCCGCACGCGCCACCCAAGGCCGCCGCGCCGCCATCCACCGCCGGCGCCGCCCAGCTCCGGCGCCGCCTGTCTTCCTCCACTACTCCAGTCGCCGTTCCTGTCGTGGAATTGTCCCGGCAGATGTCCTAGTGTGAGTACTTAGTCGTGAGGCCAGCGCATCTTTGTGGTAGCTTGAGAAGGGTTGATCGGGATGAGAGACGCAGGGCGGATCAACGCACAAGAGAAGGATTTAGACAGCTTTGGGCCCCGGGAAACTTCATCCGGTAATAGCCCTAAGTGTTGTTTGTGGCTAGATCTCATTATGCTCATGAGAGAGTCGCCACATAAGCCGGCTCCCCCTTTGCGTCTAGCCCTCGAGATTGTTTCTTGTTGCTTGTCCCTCTTTGGGGAGCCCTGCCCCTCCTTATATATGTTGGAAGGGCGGGTTACATGACTAGTCCTAGTAGGATTAGGATTACTCTATTATAAGTGGAGTCCTAGTCTTGCTTCCTTTGTAGGAGAATATTCCTTATGTCTTTCCTCTTAATCCGTCCCATCATAACATGAGCCGGCCTTCTGGGCCTTGGGCCTTGTCATCCATCTGAAACACCCGCCGGGTCACCAATGAGTCTTCAGGCTCGTGAATCGTCACACCAGTGAGCCGCCAGACACATGAGTTGCCAATCCTCTGGTGGGTTACCAATGAAACATCAAGTCCGGCCGGGTCATATATCCGAATGGGTCATACCGCGGGGTATATCCCCGACATTAGCCCCCAGTTTAATTTGGATTTATCCATATTAAACTAATCTGCAATATAAACACAAGAGCAAATTTGACAGGTTGTGCTTCGGGTTAAATATTCTTGTAAGCCGGCACCTGATCATCCTTAAGTCCTTGTCATTTCCTCCTAGAAAATCCGGGTCAATAGGCCGGCTTCATAATCAACTTGCTTGTAGAAGAAATATTGTAAATAAAGAATCCATTTGAGTCGATCTTCAATGATCTCTTGACAAAAATATTGGTCTTCAAATATTCAACTGATATTCAACCGGCTTGAAGATGCAGAATTTGCCGGTTTATGATTACCACCATTGCCGGGTTATAAAAACTGATAAGTCCGGGTCATGATTATTGCCAACGCTGGTTCATGATTATTGGTGACGCCGAGTCATGATTGTTGGTGACGTCGGGTCATGATTGTTGCAGACACCGGGTCAATCTGGTTTACTAAAAACTGGAAATTAGAAGATATTTCTCCCTTATATCCATATTACTTGTAGCCCTCAAGGGCCGGGTCATTATGCAATAATGAGCAGGGACTTTTTAAATATGATCATGTAGATGTGAGCAGCAACATGTAGCCCCAAGGGCCGGCTCAGTAAGATAATACTGAGCTGGAACTTCGTATATAATTCATTGATAATAACATCATATGATGTAATCTCAACCATGGGGCTTGAACCCACGTCCATAAGGTTAAGAGCTTTGTACTCTACCAATTGAGTAGTGGATCTTTCAATATAATGGACTGAGGCTTGTGTACCTTGAATTTTTTACAAGAGCAATTGGTAGCCCCCAAGGGCCGGCTCATTACAATGGGATGACTCGGGTCTTCAATAAGTTGATCAAAAAATGACTTTACATTAGCCCCCAAGTGCCATGGTGCATGCTGGCAGTGACATGGGACATGCATATTTGATGCAATCTCAATTTGAATAATGTAGCCCCCAAGTGCCGGGTCGTAAGCCTGCAGCGACTCGGGACTATTCCCTCCATTGTAAAAATAAATCATGTCCATTAATAAAATAATAACCATTGCGCTGAAGCGACTTTGAAGACCTCCATCATAACATTGACTATTGATAACCATAATAAAATCCAGCCATGTTGGCTATTAAAGATTTGAACAATATAATCCGGTTTGGAAAACCGGTTCCTGTGATATTGAATCGTACTGCCGGTTTAGGATACCTGTGTAGTAAGGGTGATAACCCAATCTTTAGAAGGCAAAACTACCAAATGTTTATGATTGTCATATGATGGCGACTTATCATCCAAAGTCAAGCCGGGTTAATCGAAACCACATATATGCTTCAAATATGAACAAAAAGGTCTCAAGATAAAAACAAAGATTGTTTTCAAAAAAACTTAAGCCAAATAGAGAAAAAATGAGGCTTCTGATTCGAATACGATCAGTAAACCGGACCAGAAGGGGTTAAGCTAGGATTCGAATACGATCATGAAGCCCCCTAGTGGTTTTGGCATTGCGCCGATCAAGAGGGTACCGACAGCTATGTTCTCTTTGGTTCGAATATGACCTATGTTTGAACAGGAAGCCCCCAAATGACCTTGAGAGTTTTTTTACGACCCTGATTCGAATACGATCAAAGTCGGACCCAAAATGGGTTAAGCTATGATTCGAATACGATCAAGAAGCCCCCTAGTGGGTTTGTCATTATGCCTATCAAGAGGGTACCGACAGCTATGTTCTCTTTGGTTCGAATACGACCTATGTTTGAACAGGAAGCCCCCAAATGACCTTGTGAGCTGTGCTCAAGGGGCACCTATGTTTGAGCTGTGCTTTTCCAACAGACTCTCTTTGGCCCCTTTAATTTTTTCTGAGAACTCGAACTTGCGAGAGAGTATTCTCTTGAACCGAAAATTCTTAAACCGGATATTGAGACCTTCAAAGCTTTTGTGGGAGACAGCTTTCCCTTGAGCTGGATTTTAAACCGGAATCCTTCTTTTTAAGCCAGAAATTTTCTGACGACCTTTAAATTTGCATCAATATGGCGGTTTTAGGGTCCTGCATTAGATAACTTTGCAAGCTGGAGTAATTACTCTTTTAAATAAAGCAATATATAATATAAAAATATACTGGATGGATTTCACCTGATATGTCAGGCCAGTAAATATTCACCGCAGAGTTGATGATCACCACGGTGAAGCTTGAAATCAACCACTGTTGAGCCGATCAAAGGGGCAGATAGATGAGCCGGCTGTGGTGTTGTAAGCCGGTGCGGACGAGCGAATTAATTGCAGGCGCGATACGGCACGCAGACGGCAAGTCAATCGCGGGTGCGGTCTCAGCGAGTTGACGTAGATCGAGCTACACGGGCGGCGGCTTGCGCACACCCATTCAACAGCAAGCGGGCGGAAACGCCGGGGAGTGATAACGCTAACGCGCCCTCCATAGGCACAGTATGGCACCATCTTTTTGATAATCATTGTCTTGCACAAAATATATCGCGGACAAGAGTAATTGTTCTTGGAAAAAACAACATGTACTAAAAATATAGTTAGATGGATATTACCTGATTTGTAAGGATGTCAAATGGTCCGTAAAGCGTCCATAAGTAATTAATGGCCATCCACGGGCCAATGCGGAAACAGAGCCCGCCTCGGCGACTTGGAAATGCGGTGAAGTACATGGGGTGGCCGCGAAGGTACTGGATCGGGCGTCCTGGACGGAAGGTGAGCCGGACGGCTACGCGCACGGAGCAGAGCAGAGATGGGCCGGGTCAATTGAACACGGCGGCGGCTCCGTCGTTTGGACGCGCTGCTGCATAGGCGGCTCAGTTGAGACAGGCTGCAACGGTGATCACTGGCAGAAGCAAGACCAAAGCTGCACATGCAAAAACCGCGGCAGCTGAACCGAGGTGCGGGCCGATCACGGCCTCGGCGGCTTCCGATGAAGGGTGGCCCAGCGATGCGACCACGGTGGAGATGTAAACAACTTTAAGCGGCGGGGACTTGAGATGAAGCTTTTCTCAGAGTTGTTTTGCCTTGCTTCAAAAAATACCGCAAACAGAGTAATTGTTCTCAAACAAAAGATGTGCTGATAAAATACTTAGAGAAAATAGCATCTGATGTTTTGTCGGACGAACATGGACACTGGGGATGGATAATGCTGGACCAATACATCTCCTCTGGCTTCCTCTGTTTTATCTAGGCAACCACGCTATGCATCGCTGGATAATATCAAGTTTGGGGATTGAACCGTGCATGAAGTACTGGAAGTGCATGGAAAACGAATAGTATATGCATGTGATTAGCACCCTGGCCGCATAATCCATGCACGTAGCAGGTTTCTCCTTATCTCTTATTATCTGCTTCTGCCTTCCCGTCTGTGAAAAAAAACTGCAGTAAAAGCATGCGAGGTGAAGCAGCGCTTTAGCACGGCACCGGGCAACGGCGGCTTGGTCGCGTTAGTAATCCCACGGCAGCAGGGTGGCAGAGGTGGCCTACAGGCAAACTTGCAGCGCGCGGCGGAGACCAAGGCCGTGAAGGCGAGGCGGCTTGTACCAAAGCACGGCGGTGCACGTCGTCTCACGGCGGGCGGGTCAGGCGTGCGAGCGCTCGGAGCGGCGCGAGGCAGCAGCGTTAGGGGCCCGACGGTTTTGCACAGGGCGGCTCGGCGTAACAGCAGCACCCCGGTGGCTCGAGGAGGAGCGACCGGGCTGGCCGCAGCAGCGGCTCGAGGCACCGGTCGGCTGCTGCGGAAGTCGGGTGCAGATGTGAGCACGGCGGCGGTCCACAACACTTCTCCATTGAGGCGCCCGCGGAGGTGAGCAGCAGCAACAAAGTTGTGCGTCGGAGAAGGCGGACAGCTGGCGAAGCACGTTGGCAAGTAACCAGCTCAAGTTGACGAAGACAGGCGGCTCAACACGGAGGAGCGACGACCGGAAGCGGAGGGCAGCGAGGCGCCGGCAACTCTCCCCTGCTGCTGCAGTTGAGACGGGCAAAGGTCCATCAGGTAGCTTTAGGGCGAAAACCATGCTGGATACGGGCTCTTGTGTACTCCCTCCTTTCCAGTTTATAAGGCTCAATTTAAAAATCTCATCAACAAGGTAGATGATGAGTGGTGGAATATTTTTTGTAGTTTGCAAAAGCATCCAATTAATGCTTTTATTTTTCTTAAAAACTTATGTTTACGAATGCATTAATTGCAATGCATGTATGCATAAAGTGCATGCATTTGTCAGTTTTCTTTTAATACTTGCATGCAATGATTTAATGCACCTTGAAGTCTGAAAATGTGATGAGGAACAACCAAATTGAGTCTTATAAAATGAAAAAACTAAAATTTTAAGATAAGACCTATAAACCGGAAAGGAGGGAGTATTGATGTAGCCCGCGGCAGCGAATAACCGGACAGACGATTTCCGTATAGCACAGAACCACAATTAATCAGCCTTGGTAGCTTCCTTCTGATGAGAGACAAGAGTGTCAAAATCCTTGGTCCTTGTGCCATTGGGACAGTACGTGAAACTAATACATACAATTTTTTGGAGGTCCTGTTGGATTTATTTATCAGGCGTAGGACTCTATACGGGCCTTCCCCTCCAGTGAACTAGCCTTTGGACGTCGCATAACTCACTAATATGTTCGCTCGTACGCTTCAGGGATAAGAGCTGTGGCAGTTTTGGCAAGCGACGGCTTGTGGCTGTAGAGACAGAAGCAGCAGGAGGCGGCTCAGAACGGCTGCGGCGGCTCGACCGGCACAGGCGCGCTCGGTGGTGACTCAGAAACCAAGTCGTAGTTGATTTGACTCCCCCTTTTGGTAGATTCCTTGTAGCAATCAGAGTTGACTAAAGAAAACTGATTTGGCTTCAGGTGATATATTCCTTTCGTTTCAAAATATAGTGCGCCCGCGCTTCCCGAAGAGCAACTTTGACCATAAATTTAACCAACGAGACCAACTGCGGCGGGAGAAAAAATTATATAATTAAAAACTTCTTTCGAATACGAATTCACTGATATAATTTTTGCTCCCGCCGCAATCGGTCTTGGTAAGTTGAAGCATGGAGATAGATGAAGCACTACATGGTGAAATGGAGGGAATACTAGTGAAGAAGTACACCAGCCTTTGAAACCATTAGGTTGTGATGCTTGATGTGATGGAAAAAATTTGACCGTCTCGGCAAATCCTGTACGCGGTGGCGGCAACTTGGCGAATCAAATCAAAAATAACCGTAACTTAATGATTTTCATCCGTACGGATGGAATTCCTTTTTGCACTTGGCCTCTTGCAGTGGTACTCTTGTAATTGATTTGGCTCCGGACGGATGGACCACCAGGTCGCATGCGGCGGCGCACGGATTCAAACCTACTTTTTCTTAACCTCAAATCTCACAGACTATAAATCTGAACCGATGAACTTGAAGTTGATGCAGATCATTCCAAACATGTTTCTCTTCGTCTGAAAAATCACAAACTCCTCGATCCCTGATAGAGATCCCTCCAAGAACTCAACATCACCGTGCGAGCCCCACGGTGGGCGCCAACTGTCGTGGAATTATCACGGCAGATGTCCTAGTGTGAGGACTTAGTCGTGAGGCCATCACATCTTTGTGGTAGCTTGAGAGGAGTTGATCGGGATAAGAGACACAGGGCGGATCAACGCACAAGAGAAGGATTTAGACAACTTCGGGCCCCGGAAAACTTCATCCGGTAATAGCCCTACGTACTGTTTGTGGCTAGATCTCATTATGCTCATGAGAGAGTCGCTGCATAAGCCGGCTCCCCCTTTGTGTCTAGCCCTCGAGATTGTTTCTTGTTGCTTGTATCTCTTTGGGGAGCCCTGCCCCTCCTTATATATGTTGGAAGGGCGGGTTACATGACTAGTCCTAGTAGGATTAGGATTACTCTATTATAAGTGGAGTCCTGGTCTTGCTTCCTTTGTAGGAGATATTCCTTATGTCTTTCCTCTTAATCCGACCCATCATAACATGAGCCGGCCTTCTGGGCCTTGGGCCTTGTCATCCATCTGAAACACCCGCCGGATCACCAATGAGTCTTCAGGCTCGTGAATTGTCACACCAGTGAGCCGCCAGACACATGAGTCGCCAATCCTCTGGTGGGTTACCAATGAAACATCAAGTCCGGCGAGGTCATATATCCGAATGGGTCATACCGCGGGGTATATCCCCGACAGTTCCCGTCCTCTTAGGCGAGCCCGTTCCGGTCATCCTCGTAAACCGCGCCGCCCGGATCTGGATATGAGAAAACCCTAGGTTGACCCGATTTTCCCTAAGTCCCTTTTCTGGTTAATTTTATGCCTTGTTCAACATGCCATAACTTCTCATCCGTAGCTCCGTTTTGCGTGTGTGATATATCAAATTGTTCATCTGGATGTGCTCTTCATTTTGTTCCATTGTGCCATGCTTGTTTGAGTCCATCTTGATGCCCAAATTGTTGATGCAATAGTGCTATAAAATGTCAGTTTCTGTTTCTTAACAGATCTTGAGCATTTGTCATTTTTGCTACATTTGTTGTGTGCTTCATATGAGCATGAGCTCTACATGTGTTTTGGGCTATGCCATACCATCTTTACAGGGGTGTATGCTATGTATTTTTGTGATCAATGTGGTGACTAGCACATGCATGCAAAGTAGCTGTCGTAATATTGCTGATTTCAGGGACTTAGAATTTCACTAAGTCTTTGCTCTGCTGTTATTTTTATGCCATGTATTCATGTTGCTACAGAGAGATCCATGCTTCTTTTGAGTATGTTCAGTAGGGATGTTTTGGACATATGGTTGTGCTCTATCCATCCATGTCCCTGTTTGCATTTATGGTGTGCCGTAGCATGACTTAATCTTGCTCTACATTTGCTATAAAATGTTCTTGGCAGATTGTTTACGTGTTAATCAATTTTGCCAAGGTTGTTGTAGTTGATCCATGCATGCTATAAGTTTGTTCTTGCTTTGGTTAGCTTCATGAACATGTCTTCTTGCTGGTAGTATGCTTAGCATGTCATGCAATGCCTTGTGATGAGTGCATCGAGCTCGCAAAGAGGCCTTCATAACTCTGTTTTTGCCATGTCCAGTTTTCTGCTAAGTCTGAATCTGTTAACGAAACTTGCTATGTTTACATGGGTGCCATCATATCTTCTATTCCTTTTTGGCTTATGGTCAGTAAGGGACTTTTGTTATATGCTTTGAGTAGATTCATGGCATGCCTTTGCTTGTTATGTTCTGTTCCTGTAGCATGTTGATATCTTGCTCTAAACATTGCTTCCTTATGTTAATTCCTGACTTGTTAGGTTTTTTCACCAAGTCTGTGATGCTGAATCTTTTGCACTTTTGCCATGCTTGGTTGAACCTGCTATTGTGTGATTTAGCCGTAGCTCAGTGTTCATCTTTTGGCAAACATCTTGAGTAGATCACTGCCATGTGCTTTGTTGCTATGTTGGAGTGCAGTAGCTTAGTTTCTTGTTGCATGTTAGATGGCATCATGCTGTTAATCGCAGAATTGTGCCATTTTTGTTTTGCTTGCCATTTGCAAACCATGCATCCGATTCCGGTGATCTTTATATCGATTTCGACCGAAATCAACTCATCTTTCCAGCGGCGCACTTGGGTTTTCCAAGTTGAGGCCTGGTTCAATCTTCTCCTTTCGGAGCATGCATATGCATTGCATAGCACATCCCGCATATCATGCCTTGTATTGCATCATGTTGCTTGCGCATTGCACCGTGGTTGATTGTGGTTTCCTTTGCTTGTGTTCTTGTCTTGGGTAGAGCCGGGAGACGAGTTCGTGATCGAGGAACCCGTTGAGTATGCTTACGAGGATCAAGCTTACGTCAACTCGGAGAACTTTGCAGGCAAGATGACCATACCCTCGAAATCACTTCTATCTTTGCTTGCTAGTTGCTCGCTCTTTTGCTATGCCGCGATACCTACCACATGCTTTATCATGCCTCCCATATTGCCATGCCAAGCCTCTAACCCACCTTTCCTAGCAAACTGTTGCTTGGCTATGTTACCGCTTTACTCAGCCCCTCTTATAGTGTTACTAGTTGCAGGTGAAGATGGAGTTTGTTCCTTGATTGGAACATGATTATTGTTGGGATATCATTATTATATCTTGTTTACTTTAATGCACCTATACACTTGGTAAAGGGTGGAAGGCTCGGCCTTATGCCTGGTGTTTTTGTTCCACTCTTGCCGCCCTAGTTTCCGTCATACCGGTGTTATGTTCCTTGATTTTGCGTTCCTTACGCGGTTTGGTTATAATGGGAACCCCTTGACAGTTCGCCTTGAATAAAAGTCCTCCAGCAAGGACCAACCTTGGTTTTACCATTTGCCACCTAAGACTTTTTCCCTTGGGTTTCGCGGACTCAAGGGTCATCTTTATTCTAAACCCCTGGGTCAGTGCTCCTCTGAGTGTTGGTCCAACTTGTCAGCCGCCGGTGGCCACCAGGGACAACTCTGGGTTGGCCTACCGGAAGTTTGGACAATCCGGTGTTCCCTGAGAACGAGATATGTGCAGCTCCTATCGGGATTTTTCGGCACATTCGGGTGGCTTTGCTGGTCTTGTTTTACCATTGTCGAAATGTCTTGTAACCGGGATTCCGAGTCTGATCGGGTCGTCTTGGGAGAAGGAATATCCTTCGTTGACCGTGAGAGCTTGTGATGGGCTAAGTTGGGACACCCCTGCAGGGTTTTGAACTTTCGAAAGCCGTGCCCATGGTTATGGGCAGATGGGAATTTGTTAATATCCAGTTGTAGAAAACCCGACACTTAACTTATTTAAAATGAAACTACCGCGTGTGTAGCCGTGATGGTCTCTTTTCGGCGGAGTCCGAGAAGAGAACACAGTCTCGTGTTATGCTTGAACGTAAGTAGTTTTAGGATCACTTCTTGATCTTTATAGCCTCTCGACCGTGCCTTGCTTCTCTTCTCGCTCTCATTTGCGTAAGTTAGCCACCATATATGCTAGTGCTTGTTGCAGCTCCACCTCACTACCCCCCTTTTCCTACCTTAAGCTTAAATAGTCTTGATCGCGAGGGTGTGAGATTGCTGAGTCCCCGTGACTCATAGATTACTTCCAAAACTAGATGCAGGTGCCGATGATGCCAGTTCAGGGGACGCGACTGAACTCAAGTGGGAGTTCGACGAGGTTTCAGGACGTTATTATGTGTCCTTTCCGGATGATCGGTAGAGGAGCCCAGTTGGGGCGATCGGGGATCTTTTGCATTAGGGGTTGTCTTTCTTTATTTGGTTCCGTAGTCCGACCTTGATTGTATTCTGGATGATGTAATGCTATATTTATGTATTGTGTGAAGTGGCGATTGTAAGCCAACTCTTTACCCCTCTCTTATTCAGTACATGGGATGTGTAAAGATTACCCCTCTTGCGACATGCCTACTATGAGGTTATGCCTCTAAGTCGTGCTCTGACACGTGGGAGATATAGCCGCATCATGGGTGTTACAGTCTTGTATGATTTGAGTCTTTATTTGTTAGTTTATCACAATCATCCTTGCTGTACACACCTTTTGAGAGTGCCATACATGATTTCAAATTTGTTAGAATACTCTATGTTCTTCGCTTATATCATTTGAGTTATATAGTTTTGCTCTAGTACTTCACTTATATCTTTTAGAGCACGGTGGTGGATTTGTTTTATAGACACTATTGATCTCTCATGCTTCACTTAGATTATTTTGAGAGTCTTAAATAGCATGGTAATTTTCTTAAAACAATCCTTATATGCTAGGTATACAAGATTAATAATAGAACTCTCTTATGAGTGTGCTAATGCTATGAGAAGTTTGATGCTTGATAATTGTTTTGAGATATGAAAGTTTGATGGTGATATTAAAGTTGTGCTAGTTGAGTAGTTGTGAATTTGAGAAATACTTGTGTTAAAGTTTGTGATTCCTGTAGCATGCACGTATGGTGAACCGTTATGTGATGAAGTCGGAGCATGATTTATTTATTGATTGTCTTCCTTATGAGTGGTGGCCGGGGATGAGCGATGGTCTTTTCCTGCCAATCTATCCCCCTAGGAGCATGCGCGTAATACTTTGATTTGATAACTTGTAGATTTTTGCAATAAGTATATGAGTTCTTTATGACTAATGCTGAGTCCATGGATTATACGCACTTTTCTTCCTTCCACCATTGCTAGCCTCTCTAATACCGTGCACCTTTCGCCGGTATCATACACCCACCATATACCTTCCTCAAAACAGCCACCATACCTACCTATTATGGCATTTCCATAGCCATTCCGAGATATATTGCAATGCAACTTTCCACCGTTCCGTTTATTATACCACACTCCATCATTGTCATATTGCTTTGCATGATCATGTAGTTGACATTGTATTTGTGGCAAAACCACCATTCATAATTCTTTCATACATGTCACTCATGAGTCATTGCATATCCGGTACACCGCCGGAGGCATTCATATAGAGTCATATTTTGTTCTAAGTATCGAGTTGTAATTGTTGAGTTGTAAGAAAATAAAAGTGTGATGATCATCATTACTAGAGCATTGTCCCAAGTAAGGAAAGGATGATGGAGACTATGATTCCCCCACAAGTCGGGACGAGACTCCGGACGAACAATAAAAAAAGAGAAAGAAAAGAGGCCTAAAAAAATACAAAAGGCCCAAATAAAAAAATGAGAGAAAAAGAGAGAAGGGACAATGCTACTATACTTTTACCGCACTTGTGCTTCGAAGTAGCACCATGATCTTTATAGTAGGGAGTCTCTCATTTCATCACTTTCATATACTAGTGGGAATTTTTCATTATAGAACTTGTCTTGTATATTCCAATGATGGGCTTCCTCAAAATGCCCTAGGTCTTCATGAGCAAGCAAGTTGGATGCACACCCACTTAGTTTCTTTTGTTGAGCTTTCATATACTTATAGCTCTAGTGCATCCGTTGCATGGCAATCCCTACTCACTCACATTGATATCTATTGATGGGCATCTCCATAGCCTATTGATACGCCTAGTTGATGTGAGATTATCTTCTCCCTTTTTGTCTTCTCCACAACCACCATTCTATTCCACCTATAGTGCTATATCCATGGCTCATGCTCATGTATTGCTACAGACTACGATCGGATCGGGCTTAAACCCGACCAAAGGGAGATTAACTCTCCGCTGGTCACCCATCAAATAGCGGTGGTGGAGGAGAAATGCGGCGATTCTCCCTCTATCCTGAGGACGAACTATGTCCGGATTCCCAAGATCTTTGAACAGGATACGCGCTCGCGGGAGGACGCCGCCCTAACCCTGAATCCAGAATCAGGCCGCATACCAAACCCACAGGGCAACATCCCGGAGCCCGAACTTCCAAGATCGGAAACTCCCCTGCCCCGGGATCACAGATTGGGTCAAGGTATGGACTTAAATCCACCTACCCACCCAGATACAAACTATCTTTCCCACATCAGGCAAGCGCCCCAAGAGACAGACATCACTATTGGGCCAGATTCCTCCTTGTAATGAACAAGGTCAAGGACTGTCGCGAGGAAGATGCAATTTTGTTCTTTGCAACAATTGCACGGACAAGGGAGTCCTCAATGCTATAAGTCTCCGTGATGTAGCACACTTCGCTGACTTGGCGGACATAGTATGGAAATACTGTGCGATGGAAAGTGCCTGGAAAACCCAAACACAATTTTCGGATAATCCCGCTCTGACAAAACCCCCAGTCTGAACTAAAAGGGCGCACTTTTATAAGTCGCCTGACCCAATTACAAAGAAGCAAAAGCCCACTACAGGGCGTGGAACCGTATTGGAGGGATGGCTCAACGGGCCCTGCAAAAATTCATAGTACAGCGGATACCATATCAACACACAGCCTTAGAGCATGTTGGGTACTCCGGCAGGTGGCCAAAAGCGGCGAGGATCTTCTCACCCAAAATACCTCAGAAGAAATCTCCACGGATAACAACACAGTATTAATGGTCTTCGAGACCTTCGCCTCAAATAACAGGCGTAAGCGAGCACTCCGCGGCCTTGCCGAAGTCTGCCATGTGGCGGCAATAAATCCATGGAGCGACACGGCTATCACCTTCAATGCCAGTGACGAACCTAAATACCGAACAGCCCGAGCACCAACCACTTTGGTCCTCAGTCCAATTGTGGACGACTTTTGGCTCACTAAGGTGCTCATGGATGACGGCAGCGGATTAAACCTCATCTATGAGGAAACTCTCCAAAAAATGGACATAGACAACAACCGTATTGAGCAAAGCAGTACGACCTTCCGAGGAATCATCCCTAGTCGGGAGGCACATTGCGCTGGGAAAATCACACTTGATGTGGTATTCGGCACTACGGAGAATTACAGGTCCGAAGAAATTGCATTCCAAGTGGCCCCGTTCAGTAGCGGATACCACGCCCTTCTAGGGCGGGAGGCACTCACGATTTTTCAAGCCATACCCCATTACTGGTACATGAAGCTCAAAATGCCCGGACCCAAGGGAATTATCACTCTAGCTAGTGATCCGGACATAGCACTTCGCGCTGAGAACAAGATAGCCGCACTAGCCCTCGAGGCATTATCCGAAGCCCTTGTGGCAGATGAGTTAACCACGCTGCGCTCCACGGTGGACATGGACGACGTGATACTAGACAAAAGATCCAAGTCCACCTCCTTTAAACCAGCAGACGAAATAGTTAAATTCCAAGTCCATCCAACGGACCCTACAAAAACAGCATCCATTGGGGCATAGTTAGACCCCGCTGTAGACGCCGCACTACGGGAGTTTCTGCGTGAGAATTGGGACACATTCGCCTGGCATCCTTCAGACATGCCAGGAATCCCACGCAGATTGGCCGAGCATAGCCTAAAAATTCTAAAAGGATTCAAGCCGGTCAAGCAGACTCTTCGGCGTTTCTCTGAACCTAAGCGACAAGCCATGGGAGAGGAGCTAGCCAAGCTACTGGAAGCCGGATTCATCAAAGAAGGACAAATCCTGGCGCCTATGTGTCGATTTCAAAGACCTTAACAAGGCTTGCCCAAAGGATCCCTTCCCACTCCCTCGCATCGATCAAATCATCGACGCTACCGCGGGACACGAATCATTGTGCTTCCTCGACGCATACTCTGTTTACCACCAGATTAAGATGGCGAAGTCTGATCAAGCCGCAACAACATTTATAACACCATACGGCCCCTTTTGCTTTAACACAATGCCCTTTGGGCTCAAAAACGCCGGTGCAACATATCAGCGCATGATCCAGACATGTCTGGTAAAGCAGATCGGCAAGACTGTGGAGGCATACATAGACGACGTGGTCATTAAAACCAGACACGTCAACTCTTTAATAGACGACTTGAGGCTCACGTTCACCAATCTCCAAACATATGACATTAAGCTCAATCCGGAAAAATGCGTCTTCGGCGTTCCCACCAGAAAGCTCCTGAGGTTCATCGTCTCCAGTCGAGGAATTGAAGCAAATCCGGTTAAAATCCGAGCTCTGTCACAGTTGGCTATCCCAACTGACCTCAAGCAAATCCAGAAATTGACTGGATGCGTGGCGGCTTTAAGCCCTTTATCTCCTGATTAGGAGAAAAGGCACTTCCCCTTTATCGCCTTCTTAGGCGCACCAAACACTTCGAGTGGACGGACGCAGCCACAGCCGTACTGGAAGAAATGAAAGCCATCCTGGCCGCCAACCAAATCCTGGCCGCGCCAATTGTTGGCGAACCAATGCTATTATATATAGCGGCAACTCACCAAGTTGTAAGCGCAGTGCTCGTCGTCGAACGAGAGACGGACGGACATAAATTCCCGCTTCAAAAGTCGGTATATTATGTATCCACCGTCCTCACTCCATGCGAAGCACGGTACCCACATTACCAAAAGATAGCATACGTGGTATTTATGGCCTCCCGGAAATTACGACACTACTTTCAAGAGTGTTCGATCACGGTGGCATCCGAAGTACCACTCAATGACATAATAAACAACCATGATGCCACGGGATGGATTGCCAAATGGGCTATTGAGCTCCTCCCATTCGACATAACATATAAGCCATGACGAGCCATTAAGTCGCAAGTACTGGCCGATTTCGTAGCCGAATGGATAGAAGCCGAACTCCCTAAAGAGTACGACACATACTCCAATTGGATCATGCACTTCGACGGCTCTAAAATGCTGGCTGGTCCAGGGCCTGGCGTCGTCCTGACGTCCCCCACCGGAGACACGGTGCAATACGTGCTCCAAATACTATATACAGACTCAAATAACGCAGCCGAATACGAGGCCCTACTACACAGCCTCCGGATGGCAGTCTCCATGGGCATCCAACGCCTAGAGGTGCGTGGGGACTCGAACATCGCAATATCCCAAATAAATGGAGACTTTGATGCCAAGGATCCAAAAATGGCAGCATATCGCAACGCTGTCCTCAAAATGTCATCCCGGTTCGAGGGGCTGGAATTTCACCACATGGCTCGGGAAAACAACGAGGCAGCGGACATCCTAGCTCGTATCGGCGCTAAATGCGACCCTGTCCCACCAAACATCTTCCTGGAAAGACTGTTTAAACCATCCGTGGTATGAGAAGGGGACACCGGCAAAATTAGTCCAGACCCGGCCACAACCCCAGATACCGAATACTTTGACACAATCAGAGGCTCTGCCACCGAAATAACACCTTCCGCCCACGTGATAATGGCCATCATCGCCCCGTGGACAGAACCATTCCTGGCCTACCTAACTAGATAGGAATTACCCGAGGACCAAAATGTGGCTCGCTGCATAGTGCGGCGATCTAAAGCCTACAAGGTCCATGAGGGAGAGCTTTATAAGAAAAGCACAACCGGAGTCCTTCAAAGGTGTATCTCTGAAGAGGAAGGGCGGAAGCTGCTGGCAGAAATCCATGCCGGACTCGACGGCCACCACGCAGTAGCCTGGGCCCTTGTAAGTAAGGCCTTCCGTACAGGTTTTTATTGGCCGACGGCCCGAGCAGATGCACAACATCTGGTTCAACATTGTGTTGGTTGCCAGCTTTTTGCAAACCAAAGCCACATGCCACCTACCGCCCTCCAAACCATCCCCATTACTTAGCCCTTTGCGGTCTGGGGGCTTGATATGGTCGGACCCCTCAAAGGGGGAACCCATAAGAGAAAATACTTACTGGTCATGGTGGACAAATTCACCAAATGGATAGAAGCCAAACCTGTCAAAACGGCTGAATCCGGACCGGTGATAGACTTCATATCCGGGGTTGTACACCATTATGGCGTTCCCTACAGGATCATCACTGACAATGGCACGGACTTTACAGCCGACGAGGTGAAACTTTGGTGCAGCAACTTGGGCATCAAGCTCGATTATGCTTCTGTCTATCATCCGCAAACCAAAGTTCAAGTCGAACGAGCGAATGGTCTTATCATGAGTGGTATTAAACCCAGATTAGTCCGGTCCTTAAAGGAATCAGACACCCATTGGGTAGAGGAGCTCGACTCCGTACTATGGGGGCTGCGGACCATGCCGAATCGCACTACCGGATACACACCGTTTTTTATGGTGTACGGCGCTAAGGCGGTGCTGCCTTGCGACATAATTCATGACTCACCTCGAGTGCGCGTGTACAAAGAAAGAGAGGTCGAGCTCGATCGACAGGACAGTTTGGATGCCCTGGAGGAGGAGCGCGACGTGGCAAAAGCCCATTCCGCATTCTATCAACAACATGCTCGAAGGTATCAAAGCAGAGAAGTGCGGGCCAAAACCTATAACGTTGGTGAACTAGTTCTGCGCCTGCTGGAGAAGAAAGAGAAAAATCTCAAGCCCAAATGGGAAGGTCCCTTCATTATCGACCAGGTTCTGACCGATGGAGCGTACCGTCTGCGGGATGCATCAAATAATCGACTTGAGCCAAACCCATGGAACGCAGCCAGACTCCGAAGATTCTGCGCCTAGCGCTGGACTCTATGTTCGTCTCCTTACCTCCATGAATTTTTTGCACATATGTTTTTTCCCTCTTTCTTTCTCTCTTTTCTCTTCAAAGCCCTAACGGGCTAAACCTGTGTCTTGGTTACAAAATCTCGATGCGCTAACCGCGCTCAATATACCTGGGGGCTTCCTATACATAAGCTTAATCTCATTATTTTTCCGGGCTTCGTGCCTTGCACATGTGTTATTCTTCCGCATGTACCCTTTTTCGCCATTATATGCATCAATATGACTTAAGTTTTGGCCAAGCTGGGTTGCCTGGCTCTTGTGTTTATGCCCTACGTTCCCGTTAATTGGGCTAGGGCATAAGGGGAGCACCTCTGCGATCGTTACTGCCGGGTCAGCCGGATGTGTACCTCAGACTGGGTGAAGCCGAAAGCTAGCGTTCTTAAGGGAATATTCGGTCGGTGAATAAAAGATGACTTTCATTTAAATTACTAGATGCCCCCAGATGTTTTTAACCTGCGTCTCGCAGTTCGGACATGCACATTAGGGCATGCGTACCCAGGGAAAGGAACCCTTAACGGAACTATTCTCCCTGGAAGATGTTTCTTACTACCCATGTAATATAACATAGCTAGTTGGGTACTTGTCTGTTCAAGCACTTATGACCCCTATGCCTGGTTTCCATGCATACCCCGGTTTTTATATAACCAAGTGGGTATTCGGATACACTCCGGACTATCGGGTCCAGAGGTCGAAGCGAAAAGGTCCGCCATGACAAATGATTTACAATCTGGCTAGGGACATTACATATGTCACTTGAAGTACACAGTCACTAAGACTGATTAAATTCTTCTTCTATACCATCCAACAGGCTGTCTAGCCTACAATCCCGTTGGGAATACTTTGCCGCTAAGTCTACTTGATCATACACTAAACTGACATGGATCTCTTTCCCATCGGGCCCCACAGGTCCAACCTCGGCCATGTGGTTTGGGTCAGCCTTGGTGTATCGTGTCTTCACCATAGCCCAGGCTTCCCGTGCACCTTGTCGGCAGGCTGATATCTTCCATAACCGGAAGCGCCACCATGCTCCCTTCAGCTTCTCGATAAGCTCCCCCATGCTCTTGGCAGGGACGCGGACGGCCACAAGGCTTGGGCAATACTCTGCATCACCTGCCGAACTTGTTCGTGCAGTTGTGAGAGCTCTGGTAGAAGATCACCCGAGGACCCGGGCATCTCCTCCGCGGGACGACCCGTCAGCATACCTGCAGATATCACGCTGTTAGCAGGCTTCTTCGCCGAACTCCTTTAAAAAGTTCGTTCAAGCACTTACTAAAAATGCCGCGCTAAAGCCGTTTATTCTCCTTCACGGAGTCCGCAAGCTGGGCTCGGACATCCTTTAGTTCCACGCCCAGCCGGATATTGGCATCTCGGAGATCATTTTTCTCCTGCCTGACTCGCGACAGCACGCGCTCATCATCATTTCGCTGTCGATCATCACGTGCCGTATCCGCCTCCATGGCCTCCGGATTCACTCCGGGGCCACCTGCAACATCTATTGTTAGGTGTGCATATACGCCGCATACTACCTGGTACTGATATTCTTTGCAATAGACAAAAGAGTTACCAGGAGGACCCTTTTTGGACTCCTTCAATGCGGCAACAGCGGCTTCCAGCTGGGCCTTGCACTCATCCAGCTCTTGACACAGTTGGGAATTCTTCTCCGTAAGAACCTGCACAATATTGATCCTTAAATCAGTCGCGTCAACTGTTTCAAGTCTCAGGGGCTACTGATACATATAATCATCAGATGTACTTACCTGTACATCCCTTACATACTGGTCCGTGGCTCTGGCTAGACCATTTTGAGCAGCACGGAGGTACGCGTCTCCAGAATTGAAGGCATCAAATGCCTCTGGTGAGAAGCAAGCGTCACGAAGTACGGCCCGACGACGCCTAAGATTCATGGCGCTCTCCACTTCTGAATTTATAGCGGACAGTCTATCTGCATCCTCTGTAGGAGGAGTATTCGGAGTCCGCCCCATGTCGGCTTCCGCCTCTATGTCCGCCCCTGGAGCCCGACTGGTGGAAGCATGATCGGTAGCCTCTCCGGACATATTTTGGCGAGCGTTTTTTCTATTAAAGAAACATGGACGTCATTACATTTTGAGAAAGACAACAACCACGGAGCGGGGTTTTTTGTCATACCTCTGCGCTGGCGTCTCCGTCCTGACCGCCTTCCTTTTTGGCCTACCCGGCCTCGATGCCTCTTGTTGGCGAGTTGCTGCGGGTTCGGCACGGCGTCCCGAATGCCTTCCCTGTAAAACACCATATGTATATGGTAGGTGTCGTGTCTAAAAGGGGATCCTAGTTTTTGGAGTTGGGATTTTGGTTTTTCTTACGTGCGACGCAGGGAGCAGACCAGGATAGTCGGCAGTAATGGCCTCCATGGCGTCATCACAGCTCAATTGATAGAACTGCCTGTCTATCAGCTCCATGAATATGTTTGGATCTTCTTCGAGTCCGGGACCGAGGGCCCGGTCAAGGTCCTCTGGTTGCGGAGATGGGCTGTTGACCTCCATTACCGCTTTTCGCAGTTCGTGCCGTAAAATGGCGAGGTAAGTACCTACGACAAAAAAATGCGGGAAGAATGGGAGTAACGAGGTATAACTCACCCAGCTTGGAGGGTTGTACATGGAGAATCCATCCTGGGGCTTGATGCGTATGAACTCCTCTTCCTCTCCCTTGAACAACTCGGACATAATTTTTGCTAAAGCAGTAGCGGAGTCCGGTGCCTTACGCCCGCAATGGGTGGCATCATCTTCCCATTAAAACACCACAGGGGGTGCCCTCGATATTGAAGTGGCTCCACTCCCCGCATTATGCATATTGACACAACCTCGATTACTGTCAATCCGGATTGAGCCAACGCTTTAATCCGGTTCATCAGGTAAAGGACTTCTCCGTGTCTTCCTCCTGGGGGCTCCGTGGGCGCTAGCTTCAATGTTTCTTCAGAGGAGCATTGTTGAACTCAGGAAGACCCCGCCGAACAGGGTCCGGAAGGGGGACGTCCTCCATATAAAACCATTCCGAAGGCCAGTCTTTGGACGTCTTCTTCGGAGTACCGGACAGGTATCCGGTTTCGGCGATGCGCCATATTTCGGCTCCGCCCACTTGATAAAGTGACCCCCTCTATGTGCGGGGGACGAGGCAAAATAACCTCTTCAACAGCTCGAAATGAGCCTCGCAGCCCAGGAATAACTCGCAAAGGGCAACGTAGCCGCGATGTGTAATATGGAAGCGGGGGTGAAATTATGCAGTTGGAGGCCGTAAAACTCCAGGAGCCCACGAAGGAACGGATGAATTGGAAATCCGAGTCCCCTTAATAAGTAAGTACAAGGCACACCCGCTCCCCTGTAGAGGGGGTGGGGAAGCTCTCCGCTTGCTCCCCGCCATTGTAGGTGGCGAGCCCGGCTCAGACGAGAACCATATATGCCGGAGGGGGAAATCCCTGAGTCTGCAGTTTGACTAATCGACTGTGTGGGACGGAACATCTCTCCCAATCACCGGGCATAGGCTACGGGGGCGAGAGGAGGAGCTGCGGTGGTCGGCCATGTTGGAATGGATTTTTCCGAGGCGCTCTCGATGGATTCTCGCTGTGGGAGGATGGTATGGATTGGATCTAAGAATCCCCATCCCTTTAATAGACAATTTATTTATCTGGCTAGGGGGGTGAATGTAAAAACGCCTTGTCTCCTCGTATTCATTCGACGCGTGGAAGATAGCCCTTATTGGGCACAGAAGCCAAGAAGTCCAACATTTATGGGTCCGGACACTACTTAACAAACATTCAAAATTGGAGAAGAACCCGCCTTGCAATGCCGAAGACAATACTGCGTGCCGGACTTGACGTCATTGAAGCATGGTTCAGGGGCTACTGAGGGAGTCCTAGATTAGGGGTCTCCGGATAGCCGGACTATATCCTTTGGCCAGACTGTTGGACTACGAAGATACCTGATTGAAGACTTCATCCCGTGTCCGAACGGGACTCTACTTGGCGTGGAAGGCAAGCTAGGCAATACGGATATGCATATCTCCTCCTTTGTAACCGACCTTGTGTAACCCTAGCCTACTCCGGTGTCTATATAAACCGGAGGGTTTTAGTCCATAGGACAACAGACAATCATACCATAGGCTAGCTTCTAGGGTTTAGCCTCTCTGATCTCGTGGTAGATCAACTCTTGTAATACTCATATCATCAAGAACAATCAAGCAGGACGTAGGGTATTACCTCCATCGAGAGGGCCCGAACCTGGGTAAAACATTATGTCCCTTGCCTCCTGTTACCATCCGCCTTAGACGCACAGTTCGGGACCCCCTACCCGAGATCCGCCGGTTTTGACACCGACACACACCAAATAGGGAAGATAGATTTTGCAAGAGGCATAAGTATTTGGAAACTAAATGGTTGCAAGAAAGGCTAGATGATTGTGCTGAAAGATTCAATATTTATCGCCATCCTTGTGAACTTTGCAATGAACATGGTCATTTAAAGCTCCAATGCTATTTGTTTCATGATCAAATCGTGTCCAAAAATTGTGATAACTTGATTACCCTTGAGCATCATAAAGAGCTTAGTCTTCTTTTGGGGTATTAAGAAATGAAACGTATAACTAAGGGTATTCCAAAATTTAATCTTGAAAGATTTCTTGATTTTGATCTAGAAGAAATTTTTATGTATTGTGCAGTGAATTGCATTGAAAATCCTTATATTGCCAATTACATAAAGACAAGAAAACAAATAGAAGATGAAGAGAATACTAATGAAAGGGAAGAGACTTCCCAATATTCTCCTATTATTTCTTATGATGAATCAGGTAACGAGGAGGAGCCTCCTATTCAACCAATCTCATTAATAAGGAGCTCCGAAAAGAGGATTAAACCCACACATGATGTGAAGAAGAAAGAGAAAAGATGGAGAAGCAAAGGTAAAAATGTATCCCTCCCAAATGATGTTGCTCCTATTACTCATATTGTGATGATGATAATTGTTATACTATTGGTGCTATCCATAGTATTAATGATGAGAATGATTATGCTTATGATATAAAAAGGCCCAAGCCTGGAGATGCTATGTTTGATGAAAATGACATGTTTGAGAATTTATTTGCTGCAATTAATGTTTGTCCCAAGCTTGGGGATGATATTTTTTATGAAGATGATATTTTTAATCTCCCAAGTTTTGATATGCAAATTTATTATGATGATAGCGTGCCTCCTATTTATGATGATTATATTGATGAAAGTGGGTTTGGAAGAGTGTCAACTTTAGGAAGTAATGATCCCACTATTTTGGAGGGTGTTGAATCTTATTGTGACAATTATGAAAGTGGATTTGGAGAGGTCATGACTTTATTTAGTAACAATTCCACTATCTTGGAAGAGGTTTCAATCGATTATGATGAGAACAAAGTTGCTACTTATGATAATTATTGTGATGATACGTATGCTATAAAAAGTAGTGATGATTATATTAAATTTGTCATGATTACGATTACCATTTTCCTGACCATTACTCTTTTAATGTGGAAACAATTTATAGTATTCGAGTTTCTTATGATACTCCCACTATTCCGAATGAGAAGAATCTTGCTTATGTGGAGAGTAGTAAATTTTCTATGCTTGTAGATCATGATAAGAATGCTTTATGTGATGGTTATATTGTTGAATTTATTCATGATGCTACTGAAGATTATTATGAGGTAGGAATATATCCTTGTAGGAGTTGCAATAATATCGAGTTTCCTCTCTATGTGTTGAAAATCTTGAAGTTATCCTTGTTTTACCTTCCTATGCAAGTTGATTATTGTTCCCACAAGTTGTTTGCTCACAAAATCCCTATGCATGGTAAGTGGGTTAGACTTAAATGTGCTAGTCATATTCTTCATGATGCTCTCTTTATATTTCAATTCTTATCTATTATGTGAGCATCATTGAAATCATCATGCCTAGCTAGGGGCGTTAAACGATTGCGCTTGTTGGGAGGCAACCCGATTTTATTTTTGTTCCTTGCTTTTTGTTCCTGTTTAGTAATAAATAATTTATATAGCCCTTGTTATGATTGAGTTTTTATGTTTTAATTACTGTTTGTGCCAAGTAGAACCTTTGGGAAGACTTGGGGAAAGTCTTTGCGATCTTGCTGTAAAAAACTGAAACTTTAGCGCTCACGAGATTTGCTGCTATGTTTTACTGGAGAGTGATACTGTAATGCCCCGGACACACCCACCGGTGGTCGTTACTCCTAGCTGGATCTAGACTGGCCCCATATATCAATACTAGTCTTTTGTGTGCACTTTGTCCTCACTCGTGCGCACCCGGGAGCAACTTCCCGATCGGTCACCCATCCTGGCACTACTCCAAGCTGAGCACGCTTAACTTTGGAGTTCTGTTCGAATGGGCTTCCGGAAAAGAAGGAATTCCTTATTGATATGAGTAGTCTATCATCCCTAATAAGCCAGGCTATCACATACACCCCCACTCAGAGGAAACGACGTCCTCGTCGGGCCACAGGAACGTTCCCTCTTGGCACATACGTCTGTGCATCCAGTCCGGTACATGTGCCATGACGGGTGCCACGACGGGTCACAAACGTCATGAACAACATGACCATGCACCTGTCCGCAAACATCCATGTAACCGCGAGGGTCATCTCTGATACCAACTTGTAACGCCCCGGACACACCCACCGGTGGTCGTTACTCCTGGCGGGATCTAGACTGGCCCCACAGATCAATACTAGTCTTTTCTGTGCACTTTGTCCTCACTCGTGCGCACCCGGGAGCAACTTCCCGATCGGTCACCCATCCTGGCACTACTCCAAGCTGAGCACGCTTAACTTTGGAGTTCTGTTCGAATGGGCTTCCGGAAAAGAAGGAATTCCTTATTGATATGAGTAGTCTATCATCCCTAATAAGCCAGGCTATCACAGATACTTAGTTGATTCTTTTTGAAGATGATTAATAGATAAATTCCTCACGTCCATCAATTTATTTTAGAATTTTTGGGGTTCCAGAAGTATACGTTTGATCGAGATTACTACAGACTATTCTGTTTTTGACAGATTCTGTTTTCTATGTGTTGTTTGCTTATTTTGATGAATCCATGAGTAGTATCGGAGGGTATGAACCATAGATGAGTTGGAATACAGTAGATATTACGCCAATATGAATTTAGAATGAGTTCACAACAGTACCTAAGTGGTGATTTATTTTCTTATACTAACGGAGCTTACGAGTTTTCTGTTAAGTTTTGTGTTGTGAAGTTTTCAAGTTTTGGGTAAAGATTCGATGGACTATGAAATAAGGAGTGGGAAGAGCCTAAGCTTGGGGATGCCCAAGGCACCTCAAAGTAATATTCAAGGACAACCAAGAGCCTAAGCTTGGGGATGCCCCGGAAGGCATCCCCTCTTTCGTCTTCGTTCATCGGTAACTTTACTTGGAGCTATATTTTTATTCACCACATGATATGTGTTTTCCTTGGAGTGTCATTTTATTTTCTTTTGTTTTGCTTGCTGTTTGAATAAAATATAAAGATCTGAAATTATTAAATGTTAGAGAGTCTTCACATAGTTGCATAATTATTCGACTACTCATTGATCTTCACTTATATATTTTTAGAGTACGATGGTAGTTTTATTTTGAAGAAATAGATGAACTCCCTGTTGGGTTTCGTAGTAATTTCAAAAAATTTCCTACGCACACGCAAGATCATGGTGATGATATAGCAACGAGGGAAGAGTATCGTCTACGTACCCAACGCAGACCGACTGCGGAAGCGATGACACGACGTAGAGGAAGTAGTCGTACGTCTTCTCTATCCAACCGATCAAGCACCGAAACTACGGCACCTCCGAGTTCGAGCACACGTTCAGCTCGATGACGATCCCCGGACTCCGATCCAGCAAAGTGTCGGGGAAGAGTTCCATCAGCACGACGGCGTGGTGACGATCTTGATGAACTACAGCAGCAGGGCTTCGCCTAAACTCCGCTACAGTATTATCGAGGAATATGGTGGCTGGGGGCGCCGCACACGGCTAAGGAATAGATCACGTGGATCAACTTGTTTTCTCTTTGGTGCTAGCCCTGCCCCTCTATTTATATGTTGAGCCCCGGGGTCGAAACTTGGAGCAAAAGCCTCCTCAAAGTCGGTTTTGCCCGAAAGGCAAGAGTCCCACTCGGACTCCAGGACCAAACGCCACAATCCTTGGCGTCTGGCCCAGACGCCATGGGCCTCGGCGTCTGGCCCAGGGCCAGACGCCAGGGTCTCCGGCGTTTGGCCCCCTGGCCTCCGCAAGACTCCTTTTTGCACCGACCTAAAGCCTCATGGGCTTGACCCCTTGGCCTAACCATATCATCCAATATATGAATCTTTACGTCTCGACCATTTCGAGACTCCTCGTCATGTCCCCGATCTCATCCGGGACTCCAAACTCCTTCGGTACATCAAAACATGTAAACTCATAATATAACTGTCATCGTAACCTTAAGCGTGCGGACCCTACGGGTTCGAGAACAATGTAGACATGACCGAGACACGTCTCCGGTCAATAACCAATAGCGGGACCTGGATGCCCATATTGGCTCCTACATATTCTACGAAGATCTTTATCGGTCAGACCGCATAACAACATACGTTGTTCCCTTTGTCATCGGTATGTTACTTGCCCGAGATTCGATCGTCGGTATCCAATACCTAGTTCAATCTCGTTACCGGCAAGTCTCTTTACTCGTTCCGTAATACATCATCTCACAACTAACATATTAGTTGTAATGCTTGCAGGGCTTATGTGATGTGTATTACCGAGAGGGCCCAGAGATACCTCTCCGACAATCGGAGTGACAAATCCTAATCTTGAAATACGCCAAATCAACATCGACCATTGGAGACACCTGTAGTACTCCTTTATAATCACCCAGTTACGTTGTGACGTTTGGTAGTACCCAAAGTGTTCCTCCGATAAACGGGAGTTGCATAATCTCATAGTCATAGGAACATGTATAAGTTATGAAGAAAGCAATAGCAACATACTAAACGATCGTGTGCTAAGCTAATGGAATGGGTCATGTCAATCAGATCATTCTACTAATGATGTGACCTCGTTAATCAAATAACAACTCATTGTTCATGGTTAGGAAACATAACCATCTTTGATTAACGAGCTAGTCAAGTAGAGGCATACTAGTGACACTTTGTTTGTCTATGTATTCACACATGTATTATGTTTCCGGTAAATACAATTCTAGCATGAATAATAAACATTTATCATGATTATAAGGAAGTAAATAATAACTTTATTATTGCCTCTAGGGCATATTTCCTTCAGTCTCCCACTTGCACTAGAGTCAATAATCTAGTTCACATCTTCATGTGATTTAACACCAATATTCACATCTGTATATGATTAACACCCATAGTTCACATCATCATGTGACCAACACCCAAAGGGTTTACTAGAGTCAATAATCTAGTTCACATCGCTATGTGATTAACATCCAAAGAGTACTAAGGTGTGATCACGTTTTTCTCGTGAGAGAAGCTTAGTCAACGGGTCTGTCACATTCAGAGCCGTATGTATTTTGCAAATATTCTATGTCTACAATGCTCTGTACGGAGCTACTCTAGCTAATCGCTCCCACTTTCAATATGTATCCAGATTGAGACTTAGAGTCATCTGGATCAGTGTAAAAGTTTGCACTGATGTAACTTTTACAACAAACTCTTTTATCACCTCCATAATCGAGAAACATCTCCTTAGTCCTTACTAAGGATATTCTTGACCAATGTCCAGTGATCTACTCCTAGATCACTATTGTACTCCCTTGCCAAATACAGAGCAAGGTATACAATAGGTCTGGTACAAAGCATAGCATACTTTATAGAACCTATGACTGAGGCATAGGGAATGACTTTCATTCTCTTTCTATTTTCTGCTGTGGTCGGGATTTGAGTCTTACTCAATTTCATACCTTTGCAACACAGGCAAGAACTCTTTCTTTAACTGTTCCATTTTGAACTATTTCAAAATCTTGCCAAGGTATGTACTCATTGAAAATCTTATCAAGCGTCTTGATCTATCTCAATAGATCTTGATGCTCAATATATAAGTAGCTTTTTACTGAGGTCTTTTCTTTTTAAAGAACTCCTTTAAAACACTCCTTTATGCTTTGCAGAAAAATTCTACATCATTTCTGATCAACAATATGTCACTCACATATACTAATCAGAAAGGCTGTAGTGCTCCCACTCACTTTATTGTAAATACAGGCTTCATCGTAAGTCCATATAAAACTATATGCTTTGATCAACTTATCAAAGCGTATACTCCAACTCCGAGATGCTTGCACCAGTCCATAGATGGATCGCTGGAGCTTGCACATTTTGTTAGCACCTTTAGGATTGACAAAACCTTCTGGTTGCATCATATACAACTCTTCTTTAATAAATCCATTAAGGAATGCAGTTTTGACATCCATTTGCCAGATTTCATAAAATGTGGCAATTGCTAACATGATTCAGATAGACTTAAGCATCGATACGAGTGAGAAAACCTCATCGTATTCAACACCTTGAACTTGTTGAAAAACTTTTGCAACAAGTCGAGCTTGGTAGATAGTAACACTACTATCAGTGTCCATCTTCCTCTTGAAGATCCATTTATTTAACATGGCTTTGCTGATCATCGAGCAAGTCAATCAAAGTCCATACTTTGTTGTCATACATGGATCATATCTCAGATTTTATGGCCTCAAGCCATCTCGTGGAATCTGGGCTCATCATCGCTTCCTCATAGTTCGTAGGTTCATCATGGTCTAGTAACATGACTTCCAGAACATGATTACTACACCACTCTGGTGCAGATCTTACTCTGGAAGACCTACGAGGTTCTGTAGTAACTTGATCTGAAGTTTTATGATCAATATCATTAGCTTCCTCACTAATTGGTGTATTTGTCACAGGAACTGATTTCTGTGATGAACTACTTTCCAGTAAGGGAGCAGGTACAGTTACCTCATCAAGTTCTACTTCCCTCCCATTCACTTCTTTTGAGAGAAACTCCTTCTCCAGAAAGGATCCATTTTTAGCAACGAATGTCTTGCCTTCGGATCTGTGATAGAAGGTGTACCCAACAGTTTCCTTTGGGTATCCTATGAAGACACATTTCTCCGATTTGGGTTCGAGCTTATCAGGTTGAAGTTTTTTCACATAAGCATCGCAGCCCCAAACTTTAAGAAACGACAACTTTGGTTTCTTGCCAAACCACAGTTCATAAGGCGTCGTCTCAACGGATTTTGATGGTGCCCTATTTAACGTGAATGGAGCTGTCTTTAATGCATAACCCCAAAACGATAGTGGTAAATCGGTAAGAAACATCATAGGTTGCACCATATCCAATAAAGTACAATTATGACGTTCGGACACACCATTGTGGTGTTCCAGGTGGCATGAGTAGTGAAACTATTTCACATTGTTTTTAACTGAAGGCCAAACTCGTAACTCAAATACTCTTCTCTACGATTAGATCGTAGAAACTTTATTTTCTTGTTACGATGATTTTTCACTTCACTCTGAAATTCTTTGAACTTTTCAAATGTTTCAGACTTGTGTTTCATTAAGTAGATATACTCATATCTGCTCAAATCATCTGTGAAGATCAGAAAATAATGATACTTGCCACGAGCATCAACACTCATTGGATTGCATACATCGGTATGTATTATTTCCAATAAGTCAGTAGCACGTTCCATTGTTCTGGAGAACGGAGTTTTAGTCATCTTGCCCAAAAGGCACGGTTCGCAAGCATCAAATGATTCATAACCAAGTGATTCCGAAAATCCATCTTTATGGAGTATCTTCATGCGCTTTACACCGATATGACCCAAACGGCAGTGCCACAAATAAGTTGCACTATCATTATTAACTTTGCATCTTTTGGTTTCAATATTATGAATATGTGTATCACTACGATCGAGATCCAATGAACCATTTTTCATTGGGTGTGTAACCATATAAGGTTTTATTCATGTAAACAGAACAACAGTTTATTCTCTTACTTAAATAAATAACCGTATTGCAATAAACATGATCAAATCATATTCATGCTCAACGCCAACACCAAATAACACTTATTTAGTTTCAACACTAATCCCGAAAGTATAGGGAGTGTGCGATGATGATCATATTAATCTTGGAACTACTTCCAACACTCATCGTCACTTCCCCTTCAACTAGTCTTTGTTTATTCTGCAACTCCCGTTTCGAGTTACTAATCTTAGCAACTGAACTAGTACCTAATACTAAGGGGTTTGCTATAAACACTAGTAAAGTACACATCAATAACATGTATATCAAATATACTTATGTTCACTTTGCCATCCTTCTTATCCGCCAATCACTTGGGGTAGTTCCGCTTCCAGTGACCAATCCCTTTGTAGTAGAAGCACTTAGTCTCAGGCTTAGGACCAGACTTGGGCTTCTTAACTTGAGCAGCAACTCGCTTGCCGTTCTTCTTTAAGTTCCCCTTCTTCCCTTTGCCCTTTTCTTGAAACTAGTGGTCTTGTCTACCATCAACACTTGATGTTTTTCTTGATTTCTACCTTCGTCGATTTTAGCATCACGGAGAGCTCGGGAATTGTTTACGTCATCCCTTGCATTATAGTTCATCACGAAGTTCTACTAACTTGGTGGTGGTGACTAGAGAATTCTGTCAATCACTATCTTATCTGGAAGATAATCTCCCACTTGATTCAAGCGATTGAAGTACCCAGACAATCTAAGTACATGCTCACTAGTTGAGCGATTCTCCTCCATCTTTTAGCTATAGAACTTGTTGGAGACTTCATATCTCTCAACTCGGGTATTTGCTTGAAATATTAACTTCAACTCCAGGAACATCTCATATGGTCCATGACGTTCAAAACGTCTTTGAAGTCCCGATTCTAAGCTGTTTAAGCATGGTGCACTAAACTATTAAGTAGTCATCATATTGAGCCAGTCAAACGTTCATAACGTCTGCATCTGCTCCTGCAATAGGTCTGTCACCTAGCGGTGCATCAAGGACATAATTCTTCTGTGCAGCAATGAGGATAAACCTCAGATTACGGATCCAATCCGCATCATTGCTACTAACATTTTTCAACACAATTTTTCTCTAGGAACATATCAAAATAAACACAGGGAAGCAACAACGCGAGCTATTGATCTACAACATAATTTGCAAAATACTATCAGGACTAAGTTCATGATAAATTAAAGTTCAATTAATCATATTATTTAAAGAACTCCCACTTAGATAGACATCCCTCTAATCCTCTAAGTGATTACGTGATCCAAATCAACTAAACCATGTCCGATCATCACGTGAGATGGAGTAGTTTCATCGGTGAACATCATTATGTTGATCATATCTACTATATGATTCACGCTCGACCTTTCGGTCTCCGTGTTCCGAGGCCATATCTGCATATGCTAGGCTCGTCAAGTTTAACCTGAGTATTCTGCGTGCGCAACTGTTTTGCACCCGTTGTATTTGAACGTAGAGCCTATCACACCCGATCATCACGTGGTGTCTCAGCACGAAGAACTTTCGCAACGGTGCATACTCAGGGAGAACACTTCTTGATAATTTAGTGAGAGATCATCTTATAATGCTACCGTCAATCAAAGCAAGATAAGATGCATAAAAAGATAAACATCACATGCAATCAATATAAGTGATATGATATGGCCATCATCATCTTGTGCTTGTGATCTCCATCTCCGAAGCACCGTCATGATCAACATCGTCACCGGCGCGACACCTTGATCTCCATCGTAGCATCGTTGTCGTCTCGCCAATCTTATGCTTCCACGACTATCACTACCGTTTAGTAATAAAGTAAAGCATTACATCGCGATTGCATTGCATACAATAAAGCGACAACCATATGGCTCCTGCCAGTTGCCGATAACTCGGTTACAAAACATGATCATCTCATACAATAAAATTCAGCATCATGCTTTGACCATATCACATCACAACATGCCCTGCAAAAACAAGTTAGACGTCCTCTACTTTGTTGTTGCATGTTTTACGTGGCTGCTACGGGCTTAAGTAAGAACCAATCTCACCTACGCATCAAAACCACAACGATAATTTGTCAAATAGACTCCGTTTTAACCTTCGCAAGGACCGAGCGTAGCCATACTTGGTTCAACTAAAGTTGGAGAGACAGTCGCCCGCAAGCCATCTCTGTGCAAAGCACGTCGAGGGAACCGGTCTCGCGTAAGCGTACGCGTAAGGTTGGTCCGGGTCGTCTCGTCCAACAATACCGCCGAACCAAAGTATGACATGCTGGTAGGCAGTATGACTTGTATCGTCCACAACTCACTTGTGTTCTACTCGTGCATATAACATCAACATAAATAACCTAGGCTCGGATGCCACTATTGGGTTTCGTAGTAATTTCAAAAAATTTCCTACGCACACGCAAGATCATGGTGATGATATAGCAGCGAGGGAAGAGTATCGTCTACGTACCCAACGCAGACCGACTGCGGAAGCGATGACACGACGTAGAGGAAGTAGTCGTACGTCTTCTCTATCCAACCGATCAAGCACCGAAACTACGGCACCTCCGAGTTCGAGCACACGTTCAGCTCGATGACGATCCCCGGACTCCGATCCAGCAAAGTGTCGGGGAAGAGTTCCATCAGCACGACGGCGTGGTGACGATCTTGATGAACTACAGCAGCAGGGCTTCGCCTAAACTCCGCTACAGTATTATCGAGGAATATGGTGGCTGGGGGCGCCGCACACGGCTAAGGAATAGATCACGTGGATCAACTTGTTTTCTCTTTGGTGCTAGCCCTGCCCCTCTATTTATATGTTGAGCCCCGGGGTCGAAACTTGGAGCAAAAGCCTCCTCAAAGTCGGTTTTGCCCGAAAGGCAAGAGTCCCACTCGGACTCCAGGACCAAACGCCACAATCCTTGGCGTCTGGCCCAGACGCCATGGGCCTCGGCGTCTGGCCCAGGGCCAGACGCCAGGGTCTCCGGCGTTTGGCCCCCTGGCCTCCGCAAGACTCCTTTTTGCACCGACCTAAAGCCTCATGGGCTTGACCCCTTGGCCTAACCATATCATCCAATATATGAATCTTTACGTCTCGACCATTTCGAGACTCCTCGTCATGTCCCCGATCTCATCCGGGACTCCGAACTCCTTCGGTACATCAAAACATGTAAACTCATAATATAACTGTCATCGTAACCTTAAGCGTGCGGACCCTACGGGTTCGAGAACAATGTAGACATGACCGAGACACGTCTCCGGTAAATAACCAATAGCGGGACCTGGATGCCCATATTGGCTCCTACATATTCTACGAAGATCTTTATCGGTCAGACCGCATAACAACATACGTTGTTCCCTTTGTCATCGGTATGTTACTTGCCCGAGATTCGATCGTCGGTATCCAATACCTAGTTCAATCTTGTTACCGGCAAGTCTCTTTACTCGCTCCATAATACATCATCTCACAACTAACATATTAGTTGTAATGCTTGCAAGGCTTATGTGATGTGTATTACCGAGAGGGCCCAGAGATACCTCTCCGACAATCGGAGTGACAAATCCTAATCTTGAAATACGCCAAATCAACATCGACCATTGGAGACACCTGTAGTACTCCTTTATAATCACCCAGTTACGTTGTGACGTTTGGTAGTACCCAAAGTGTTCCTCCGGTAAACGGGAGTTGCATAATCTCATAGTCATAGGAACATGTATAAGTTATGAAGAAAGCAATAGCAACATACTAAACGATCGTGTGCTAAGCTAATGGAATGGGTCATGTCAATCAGATCATTCTACTAATGATGTGACCTCGTTAATCAAATAACAACTCATTGTTCATGGTTA
Organism: Triticum dicoccoides; assembly: GCF_002162155.2. Lineage (NCBI taxonomy): Eukaryota > Viridiplantae > Streptophyta > Magnoliopsida > Poales > Poaceae > Triticum > Triticum dicoccoides. The sequence continues at coordinate 161,096,979 of NC_041390.1, read as the reverse complement.
GGAAACATAACCATCTTTGATTAACGAGCTAGTCAAGTAGATGCATACTAGTGACACTTTGTTTGTCTATGTATTCACACATGTATTATGTTTCCGGTAAATACAATTCTAGCATGAATAATAAACATTTATCATGATTATAAGGAAGTAAATAATAACTTTATTATTGCCTCTAGGGCATATTTCCTTCACTCTCATGCTTCACTTATATTATTTTGAGTCTTAAACAACATGGTAATTTGCTTTGGTTATGAATTTAGTCCTAATATGATGGGCATCCAAGAGGGATATAATAAAGACTTTCATATAAAGTGAATTGAATACTATGAGAAGTTTGATACTTGATAATTTTTTTGAGATATAAAGGTGGTAATATTAGAGTTGTGCTAGTTGAGTAATTGTGAAATTGAGAAATAATTGTGTTGAGGTTGGCAAGTCCCGTAGCATGCACGTATGGTAAACGTTGTGTGACAAATTTGAAGCATGGGGGTGTTCTTTGATTCCTTTCCTTATGAGTGGCGGTCGGGGACGAGCGATGGTTTTTCCCTACCAATCTATCCCCCTAAGGGCATGCGTAGTAGTACTTTGCTTCAAGGGCTAATAAACTTTTGCAATAAGTATGAGTTCTTTATGACTAATGCGAGTCCATGGATATTACGCACTCTCACCCTTCCATCATTGCTAGCCTCTTCGGTACCGTGCATTGCCCTCTCTCGCCTTGAGAGTTGGTGCAAACTTCGCCGGTGCATCCAAACCCCGTGATACGATACACTCTATCACACATAAACATCCTTATATCTTCCTCAAAACAGCCACCATACCTACCTATTATGGCATTTCCATAGCCATTCCGAGATATATTGCCATGCAACTTTCCACCGTTCCATTTATTATGACACGCATCATCATTGTCATATTGCCTTGCATGATCATGTAGTTGACATCGTATTTGTGGCAAAGCCACCATGCTTAATTTGTCATACATGTCACTCTTGATTCATCGCACATCCCGGCACACCGCCGGAGGCATTCACATAGAGTCATATTTTGTTCTAAGTATCGAGTTGTAATTCTTGAGTTGTAAGTAAATAAAAGTGTGATGATCATCATTATTAGAGCATTGTCCCATGTGAGGAAAGGATGATGGAGACTATGATTCTCCCACAAGTCCGGATGAGACTCCGGACGAAAAATAAAAAAAAGATAAAAAAGAGGCCATAAAAAAGAGAAGGCCCAAAAAAACAAAAAAAATGAGAGAAAAAGAGAGAAGGGGCAATGCTACTATCCTTTCACCACACTTGTGCTTCAAAGTAGCACCATGATCTTCATGATAGAGAGTCTCCTATGTTGTCACTTTCATATACTAGTGGGAATCTTTCATTATAGAACTTGGCTTGTATATTCCAATGATGGGCTTACTCAAAATGCCCTAGGTCTTCATGAGTAAGCGAGTTGGATGCACACCCACTTAGTTTATTTTTGAACTTTCACACACTTATAGCTCTAGTGCATCCGTTGCATGGCAATCCCTACTCCTTGCGTTGACATCAATCAGTGGGCATCTCCATAGCTCATTGATTAGCCACGTCAATGTGAGACTTTCTCCTTTTTTTCTGCTCACATAACCCCTATCATCATACTCTATTACCCATAGTGCTATGTCCATAGCTTGCGCTCATGTATTGCGTAAGGGTTGAAAAGGCTGAAGCGCGTTAAAAAGTATGAACCAATTGCTCAGCTTGTCATCGGGGTTGTGCATGATGGGAGCATTTTGTGTGACAAAAATGAAGCATGGCCAAACTATGTGATTTTGTAGGGATAAGCTTTCTTTGGCTATGCTATTTTGATAAGACATAATTGCTTGGTTAGTATGCTTGAAGTATTATTATTTTTATGTCAATATTAAACTTTTGTGTTGAATCTTATGGATCTGAATATTCTTGCTACAATAAATAAAATTGCATTGATAATTATGTTAGGTAGCATTCCACATCAAAAATTCTGTTTTATCGTTTACCTACTACTGGAGGAGCAGGAATTAAGCTTGGGGATGCTTGATACGTCTCCAACGTATCTATAATTTTTGATTGTTCCATGCTATTATATTATCCATCTAGGATGTTTTATATGCATTTATATGCTATTTTATATGATTTTTGGGACTAACCTATTAACCTAGAGCCCAGTGCTAGTTTCTGTTTTTTTCCATGTTTTTGAGTATCGCAGAAAAGGAAAACCAAACGGAGTCCAATTGACCTGAAACTTGACGGAGCTTATTTTTGGACCAGAAGAAGGCCATGGAGTAAAAGAGTTGGGCCATAAGAGTCTTGGGCTGCCCACGAGGGTGGGGGGCGCGCCCACCCCCCTGGGCGCGCCTCCCTGCCTCATGGACAGCCCGAAGACTCCCCTGACTTGTTCTCGACGCCAAAACCTCTTATATATACAGAAACTTCCAGAAAGAAACCTAGATCGGGAGTTCCGCTGCCAGAAGCCTCCGTAGCCACCGATAACCAATCTAGACCTGTTCGGGCACCCTGCCGGAGGGGGAATCCCTCTCCGGTGGCCATCTGCATCATCCCGACGCTCTCCATGACGAGTAGTTCACCCTCGGGGCTGAGCGTATGTACCAGTAGCTATGTGTTTGATCTCTCTCTCTCTCTCTCTCTCTCGTGTTCTTGAGTCAGCACGATCTTGATGTATTGCGAGCTTTGCTATTATAGTTGGATCTTATGATGTTTCTCCGCCTCTACTCTCTTGTGATGAATTGAGTTTTCCCTTTGAAGTTGTCTTATCTGATTTAGTCTTTAAGGATTTGAGAATACTTGATGTATGTCTTGCACGTGCTTATCTATGGTGACAATGAGATAACATGTGACCCACTTGATGTATGTTTTGGTGATCAACTTGCGAGTTCCGTGACCTCATGAACTTATGCACAGGGGTTGGCACACGTTTTCGTCTTGACTTTCCGGTAGAAACTTTGGGGCACTCTTTGAAGTTCTTTGTGTTGGTTGAATAGATGAATCTGAGATTGTGTGATGCATGTCGTATAATCATACCCACGGATACTTGAGGTGACATTGGAGTATCTAGGTGACTTTAGGGTTTTGGTTAATTTGTATCTTAAGGTGTTATTCTAGTACGAACTCTATGATAGATTGAACGGAAAGAATAGCTTCGCGTTATTTTACTACGGACTCTTGAATAGATTGATTAGAAATGATAACTTTGAGGTGGTTTCGTACCCTACAATAATCTCTTCGTTTGTTCTCCACTATTAGTGACTTTGGAGTGACTCTTTGTTGCATGTTGAGGGATAGTTATATGATCCAATTATGTTATTATTGTTGAGAGAACTTGCACTAGTGAAAGTATGAACCCTAGGCCTTGTTTTAACGCATTGCAATACCGTTTTCGCTCACTTTTATCACTTGCTACCTTGCTGTTTTTATATGTTCAGATTACAAAAACCTATATCTACCATCCATATTGCACTTGTATCACCATCTCTTTGCCGAACTAGTGAACCTATACAATTTACCATTGTATTGGGTGTGTTGGGGACACAAGAGACTCTTTGTTATTTGGTTGCAGGGTTGTTTGAGAGAGACCATCTTCATCCTACGCCTCCCACGGATTGATAAACCTTAGGTCATCCACTTGAGGGAAATTTGCTACTGTCCTACAAACCTCTGCACTTGGAGGCCCAACAACATCTACAAGAAGAAGGTTGTGTAGTAGACATCAGCGCCCTGAGTGGAGGAGGTGGATGTCGTCGATGGATGCCTCTCTTCTTCTTGCCTCCTATAACCAGCACTGCATCGCCTTGTGGCCTTAATGTTCTATTAGTATAGTACTCCCTCCATTCCCAAATATAAGTCTTTCTAGAGATTCCAGCAAGTGACTACATACGGAGCAAAATGAGTGAATGTACACTCTAAAATATGTCTACATACATCCGTATGTTGTATTCCATTTGAAATATCTAAAAAGGCTTATATTTAGGAACGGAGGGTGTATATGGCATTTTTATTCTAGTCGTAACGTTTTCACTGTGAGGTGGGGCCATAGTTGAGCAAACCGACCATCGACAAATCCCCACCCCGCCCACCGGGCGTCGGTTGAGTTTAGAATTAGAAGAGAGAAACGAGGGAGAAGAGCTAGCTGTAGCACGGACGCTGTTGTCAAATGGGACTCGTATTGATAGAATAGGAGTACTGAGCACTCGTACCTCTTTTTTTGAGGGAAAAAGTAGTCGTATGTCTAGTAATACCACTAGTTGGGTGCGCACGACCTATGCCTGTCATCACTTTAGGTCTACTTTTTGAACCGTAGCTACGCTTCACCGTACATATTTTTTCACGCATTTATCCTCCTATAGCTATATGTACTCCTAGGCTATTTCCACATGCTTCCTTTTGCCGACATGTGGGGCATTGAGCGTCCGGGTCGTAGTGCATGCACGACTCGGAGCATATGTCAGGGTACTTTACATTTAAGACCTCACGAATTACATGCAAACCCCCCGTAGAAGAATAAATAAATTAATTAATTACTACATGAAACTGGATTATTTTCATAGAAACCGGAGCACGTTCATTAAATTTTGGACAATACACATTTATAAAAAATACGGACCTAAACCAGTCTAAGGGCCTCTTTGATTCGCAGGATACTGAAAACACATGAATGAGGAAAGTATGATGGTGATGAATCGAGACGAGGAGAACTCTAACTCAGTTAGAGGTTAGAGTTACATTCTAACCCTGAACTAACTCTAAACCAAAGGGTGTATGGATGGCAGGGTTAGATTGACAATAAATTTTCTTTCTCGATCATTTGACTACTTTGGACCCTATTTCCTGCCGGATTTGGTGTGGCCGATTCTTTTGTGGCCTCCTCCCGCTCACAATTGACATAAACAAACCATCTTTACAAATCAAGCATGCAAAACATGATAAAATTTACTTTGTCCATACAAATGAGATATCCCACTTAAACATACAAGTCCTCAATCAAGCTTCACAAAAAACAATTCACTCCATGAAACAAAGGATGAGCTAACTCATCACGAAAGTCATTCACGATAGGGACGGAGCCCGAAGCCCCTCACGAACCCAGGGAGGAGATCGTCATCGTCGCTCTGGAGGAAGGCTCTGTAGAGCCCAAGCCCCGGGAACCCCTTCGACGCCGGCGCTTGCGAGTTGAGGTCGACACCAGCATGGGTAGCAGGGTCTTGATAACCCACAAGTATAGGGGATCGCAATAGTTTTCGATAAGTAAGAGTGTAGAATCCAGCGAGGAGCTAAAGGTAGAACAAATATTCCCTCAAGTTCTATCGACCACCGATACAACTCTACGCACGCTTGACGTTCGCTTTACCTAGAACAAGTATGAAACTAGAAGTACTTTGTAGGTGTTGTTGGATAGGTTTGCAAGATAATAAAGAGTACGTAAATAAAAAGTAGGGGCTGTTTAGATAAAGAAATGATAAAGTAAATATAGCGAGTGTGGAAATGTGGTGGTAGGAGTTGCGAAATTGTCCCTAAGCAATTGACTACTTTACTAGACCGATAGCAAGTATTATGTGGGAGAGGCCACTGCTAGCATGTCATCCCTGACTTGGAATTCTATGCACTTATGATTGGAACTATTAGCAAGCATCCGCAACTACTAATGTTCATTAAGGTAAAACCCAACCATAGCATTAAGATATATTGGTCCCTCTTCAATCTCGTATGCATCAATTTCTATGCTAGGTTGAAGCTTCTGTCACTCTTGCCCTCCAATACATAGTCCTATCAACATACATCTAACTCTATGGTGTGATCCACGCGCGCAATCATATGATGGGCACCAAATGACAGCAACATGACCACAAGCAATTTAAATCAATCATAGCAATTCATCAACCACCGATAGGACAACGAAAATCTACTCAGACATCATAGGATGGCAACACATCATTGGATAATAATATGAAGCATAAAGCACCATGTTCAAGTAGAGGGTACAGCGGGTTGCGGGAGAGTGGACCGCTGTAGATACAGGGGGGAAGGTGATGGAGATGTTGGTGAAGATGGCGGAGGTGTTGGTGAAGATCGCGGTGATGATGATGATGGCCACGGCGGTGTTCCGGCGCCACCGGAGGAGAGGGGGAGAGGGGGCACCTTCTTCCTCTTCTTCCGACCTCCTCCCTAGATGGGAGAAGGGTTTCCCCTCTGGTCCTTGGCCTCCATGGCATGGGAGGGGCGAGAGCCCCTCCAAGATTGGATCTATCTCTCTGTTTCTCTCTGGTTCTGTGTTCTGTTCTGGCTCTGTTTCACCGTTTCGTATATATATGGAGATCCGTAACTCCGATTGGCCTGAAACCTTCGCCGTGATTTTTTTCCGAATATTAGCTTTCTTGCGGCAAAAGAAGAGCGGCAACCGCCTTACGGTGGGCTCACGAGGGTAGGGGGCGCGCCCAGGGGGGCGCCCCCTGCCTCGTGACCTCCTCGGGCACTAGTTCGCGTTGATTTTCCTTCCGAATTTTCCATATTTTCCAAAAATAAGCTCCGTCCGTTTTTATCCCGTTTTGACTCCGTTTGATATGGATATTCTGCGAAACCAAAAACATGCAACAGACAGGAATTGGCACTGGGCACTGGATCAATATGTTAGTCCCAAAAATAATATAAAAAGTTGACAAAAAGTATATGAAAGTTGAGTAATATTCGCATGGAACAATCAAAAATTATAGATACGACGGAGACGTATCAGCATCCCCAAGCTTAATTCCTGCTCGTCCTCGAGTAGGTAAATGATAAAAAGATAATTTTTGATGTGGAATGCTACCTAGCATAATCTTGATCATATGTCTAATCATGGCATGAATATTAAGACACGAGTGATTCAAAGCAATAATCTATCTTTTGACATAAAGACAATAATATTTCAAGCATACCAACCAAGCAATTATGTCTTATTAAAATAACGTAGCCAAAGAAAGCTCATCCCTACAAAATCATATAGTCTGGCTATGCTCCATCTTCACCACACAAAATATTCACATCATGCACAACCCCGATGACAAGCCAAGCAATTGTTTCATACTTTTGACATTCTCAAACCTTTTCAACTTTCACGCAATACATGGGTGTGAGCCATGGACATAGCACTATAGGTGGAATAGAATGGTGGTTGTGGAGAAGACAAAAAAGAGAAGATAGTCTCACATCAACTAGGCGTATCAACGGGCTATGGAGATGCCCATCAATAGATATCAATGTGAGTGAGTAGGGATTGCCATGCAACGGATGCACTAGAGCTATAAGTGTATGAAAGCTCCAACTGAAACTAAGTGGGTGTGCATCCAACTTGCTTGCTCATGAAGACCTCGGGCATTTGAGGAAGCCCATCATCGGAATATACAAGCCAAGTTCTATAATGAAAATTCCCACTAGTATATGAAAGTGATAACTCAAGAGACTCTCTATATGAAGAACATGGTGCTACTTTGAAGCACAAGTGTGGTAAAAGGATAGTAACATTGCACCTTCTCTCTTTTTCTCTTTTTTTTGTTTTTTTGGGCCTTCTATTTTTTTGGCCTTTCTCTTTTTTTATATTTTTTTATTTTTTCGTCCGCAGTCTCATCCCGACTTGTGGGGGAATCATAGTCTCCATCATCCTTTCCTCACTGGGGCAATGTCCTAATAATGATGATCATCACACTTTTATTTACTTACAACTCGATATCTAGAACAAAGATATGACTCTATATGAATGCCTCCGGCGGTGTACTGGGATGTGCAATGATCTAGCGTAGCAATGACAGCAGAAAAACGGACAAGCCATGAAAACATCATGCTAGCTATCTTATGATAATGCAAAGCAATATGACAATAAATGCTCAAGTCATGTATATGATGATGATGAAAGTTGCATGGCAATATATCTCGGAATGGCTATGGAAATGCCATGATAGGTAGGTATGGTGGCTGTTTTGAGGAAGGTATATGGTGGGTTTATGGTACCGGTGAAAGTTGCGCGGTACTAGAAAGGCTAGCAATGATGGAAGGGTGAGAGCGCGTATAATCCATGGACTCAACATTAGTCATAAAGAACTCACATACTTATTGCAAAAATCTATTAGTCATCGAAACAAAGTACTACGCGCATGATCCTAGGGGGATAGATTGGTAGGAAAAGACCATCGCTCGTCCCCGACCGCCACTCATAAGGAAGGCAATCAATAAACACCTCATGCTCCGACTTCGTTACATAACGGTTCACATACGTGCATGCTACGGGACTTGCAAACCTCAACACAAGTATTTCTCAATTTCATAATTACTCAACTAGCATGACTCTAATATCACCACCTTTATATCGCAAAACTATTGCAAGGAATCAAACATATCATATTCAGCGATCTACACGTTTATGTAGGATTTTATGACTAACCATGTGAATGACCAATTCCTGTCATCTCCCTAAATAGATATAAGTGAAGCAAGAGAATTTAATTCTTTCTACAAAAGATATGCCCACGCTCTAACAAATATAAGTGAAGCAAAAGAGCATTCTACAAATGGCGGTTGTCTATGTAAAGAGAAACAGGCAATCCAAACTTCAAATGATATAAGCGAAGCACATGAAGCATTCTATAAAGCCATACTCAAAAGATATAAGTGAAGTGCAAAGAGCATTCTATAAATCATCCAAGGACTATCTCATACCAGCATGGTGCATAAAAATAAAAAGTAAAAACCTAAATGCAAAAGACGCTCCAAGACTTGCACATACCGCATGAACGAAACGAATCCGAAAACATACCGATATTTGTTGAAGAAAGAGGGGATGCCTCCCCAGCATCCCCAAGCTTAGATGCTTGATTCTCCTTGAATATTTACTTGGGGTTCCTCGGGCATCCCCAAGCTTGAGCTCTTGCCTCTCTTCCTTCTTCTCACATCGAAACCTTCTCAATCATCGAACACTTCATCCACACAAAACTTCAACAGAAAACTCGGTAAGATCCGTTAGTATAATGAAGCAAATCACTACTCTAAGTACTGTGGCAAACCCATTCATATTTTGTTTTTGCATTGTGTCTACTGTAGTATAACTTTTTCATGGCTTAATCCACCGATATAAATTGATAGTTTCATCAAAACAAGCAAACTATGCATCAAAAACAGAATCTGCCTAAAACAGAACAGTCTGTAGCAATCTGAACATTCACCATACTTATGATACTTGAAAAATTGTACAAAAATAAGTAAAAATTAACAATTTGTATAGTAAGACATTTCAAAAAGAATCAGAACCATTTGACGTTCCAGCTAAAAATGAAAAATCGCGCACTACAGCCAAAGTTTCTGTCCTGCACCGCACAAACCATCAAGTAAATGTAAACATCCTAAAGGCAAACCTTGGCACATTATTTTTATAATACAATGAAATTGTACAAGGGGATAATTATTTTTGTTGAAAGGTTTCTGTAATTAAGATTCACAAAGTTCCCATGGGCATGAACAAAGTTCAAGGACGTCCCCCACTTTCACAGTGCTCGTCTCTCTCACTTTCACTTTTCTTTTTGAAAAAGCTTTGGGTCCCCCTCTTTATTTTTGTTGTTTTTAAACTATATGCAAGCACTCAACATAAATAAATGACTATCTAAAACTTCCGGGTTGTCTCCCTGGCAGCGCTTTCTTTAAAGCCATTAAGCTAGGCATATAGTGCTCAAGTAATGGATCCACCCGGATCCCAAGGTATATCAAAGCCAATTTTAATTAGCAATGATTTGTAATTTAGTAGTGAGCACAAAGTAACATATATCAAGAAATGACGAAGTCTAACTCTCTTCCTATGCATGGGCATGTCATAAAAGAACAATTCATGCACACATAGTAAAGGCCAATGCATAGTATAAACAGTTTCTTGCAATTTTATCGTATTGGAAACATAGAGAGGTGGAGATATAGTTCCTCTCTCATAATAATTGCAAGTAGGAGCAGCAAGCACATGCATATTATATTCATCAAAATCATCATGTGCAACGGTAAAAGGCAACCCATCAATGTAATCCTTAATAAGTGCAAACTTCTCTAATATAGTGTAATCGGGAGAATTCAAAAAGATAATAGGACTATCATGCGTGGGTGCAATAGCAACAATTTAATGTTTAACATAAGGAACTATATCAAGTTCATCTCCATAAGCATCATTCATATTGGCATCTTGGCCACAAGCATAGCAAGCATCATCAAAAAGGGATATTTCAAGAGAATCAATGGGATCATAACATTCATCATAGCAATCATCCTTCGGTAAGCACGAAGGGGAATTAAACAATGTATGAGTTGAAGAGTTACTCTCATTAGAAGGTGGGAACGGGTGATCAATCCACTCTTCCTCCTTTTGTTCTTCGCTCTCCTCCTCATCTTTTTCATTCAACGAGCTCAAAGTTTCATCAATTTCTTCTTCCATAGACTCCTACAAAATATTAGTCTCTTCTTGGACAGCGGAGCATTCCTCACTATATTGTTTAACATAGGTCTAGAAGCATAATTCTCATAACAATATTCAAGTATAGCAAAATTTAAAGATTTGTAAAGAGTAGCATCATACTTTTCAATCAAAGAAGCAATTTCAAAAGCACCCTTAAAAGCAACAAATTCTTCAATTTGTTGAACATCATAGTAATTATAAACACCCTTAGAATACGAAGATACGATTCCATTATTACTAAACTCACATTGATAGGGAAGGTGTTTCTTAGGGTTTTCAGAACAACAAGTAAAATCATATATTTCACATAAATTCCAAGCATAGCATTGCAAACGTTGAATTTGACCCCATAATAGTTTCCCTTTTTCAGATATATGGTGTCGCACATAACAAGCATGCTCATCTAAGGATTTGCCCTCAACTAAACTAGTTAGGGTTTCAACACGAGCACATAGGGATCGAAGATGATCCAAGTAATAAGCTTCAGCAGTGTGATAGATTTTGATTGGTTCTTCAACCATTGGTTCAGTAGGTACTACTAATTTTTTGGTATTTTGCGTTTCCTACCCATAACTAAAGATAGGAAACAACTAAGAACAAAAAATAAAAATTACTTAGTGATAAAGCAAACAAGCACACACGAGAATATTCACCCCACGCTATTGCTCCCCAGCAACGACGCCAGAAAAAAGGTCTTGATAACCCACAAATATAGGGTATCACAACAGTTTTCGATAAGTAAGAGTGTCGAACCCAACGAGGAGCTAAATGTAGAACAAATATTCCCTCAAGTTCTATCGACCACCGATACAACTCTACGCACGCTTGACGTTCGCTTTACCTAGAACAAGTATGAAACTAGAAGTACTTTGTAGGTGTTGTTGGATAAGTTTGCAAGATAATAAAGAGTACGTAAATAAATATTAGGGGCTGTTTAGATAAAGAAACGATAAAGTAAATATAGCGAGTGTGGAAAAGTGGTGGTAGGAGTTGCGAAATTGTCCCTAAGTAGTTGACTACTTTACTAGACCGATAGCAAGTATTATGTGGGAGAGGCCACTGCTAGCATGTCATCCCTGATTTGGAATTCTATGCACTTATGATTGGAACTATTAGCAAGCATCCGAAACTACTAATGTTCATTAAGGTAAAACCCAACCATAGCATTAAGATATATTGGTCCCCCTTCAGTCCCGCATGCATCAATTTCTATGCTAGGTTGAAGCTTCTGTCACTCTTGCCCTCCAATACATAGTCCTATCAACATACAACTAACGCTATGGTGTGATCCACGTGCGCAATCATATGATGGGCACCAAAGGACAACAACATAACCACAAGCAATTTAAATCAATCATAGCAATTCATCAACCACCGATAGGACAACGAAAATCTACTCAGACATCATAGGATGGCAACACATCATTGGATAATAATATGAAGCATAAAGCACCATGTTCAAGTAGAGGGTACAGCGGGTTGCGGGAGAGTGGACCGCTGTAGATACAGGGGGGGAAGGTGATGGATATGTTGGTGAAGATGGCGGATGTGTTGGTGAAGATCGCGGTGATGATGATGATGGCCACGGCGGCGTTCCGGCGCCACCGGAGGAGAGGGGGAGAGGGGCCCCCTTCTTCCTCTTCTTCCTTGACCTCGTCCCTAGATGGGAGAAGGGTTTCCCCTTTGGTCCTTGGCCTCCATGGCATGGGAGGGGCGAGAGCCCCTCCGAGATTGGATCTATCTCTCTGTTTCTCTCTGGTTCTGCGTTCTGTTCTGGCTCTGTTTCACCGTTTCATATATATATGGAGATCCGTAACTCCGATTGGCCTGAAACCTTCGCCGTGATTTTTTTTCCGAATATTAGCTTTCTTGCGGCAAAAGAAGAGCGTCAACCGCCTTACGATGGGCTCACGAGGGTAGGGGGGCGCGCCCGGGGGGGGCTGCCTCGTGACCACCTCGGGCACTGGTTCGCGTTGATTTTCCTTCCGAATTTTCCATATTTTCCAAAAATAAGCTCCGTCCGTTTTATCCCGTTTGGACTCTGTTTGATTTGGATATTCTGTGAAACCAAACACATGCAACAGACAGGAACTGGCACTGGGCACTGGATCAATATGTTAGTCCCAAAAATAATATAAAAAGTTGCCAAAAAGTATATGAAAGTTGAATAATATTGGCATGGAACAATCAAAAATTATAGATACGACGTAGATGTATCACAGGGCCACTTGCCGACAACTGCGAACTGAATCTTTGGACCTCTAGAAATAATGCAAGCCTGGAACTAAAATACCTAGAAAGGTGAACTGAATCTTTGGGCCTCTAGAAGTAATGCAAGCCTGAAACTAAAATACCTAAAAAGGTGAACTGAATCTTTGGGCCTCTAGAAATAATGCAAGCCTGGAACTGAAATACCTAGAAAGGTGAACTGATTCTTTGGGCCTTTAGAAATAATGCAAGCCTGAAACTGAAATACCTAGAAAGGTGAACTGAATCTTTGGGCCTCTAGAAAGATTTATTAACTCCTTAAGTAGCATCAAACAATTCCATGCGTGCACCACAAATCTATACCAAGTTTAATCAGGATCTACTTTTCCAAATTAGAATTAGTGCTAGAGCGAGCAATATTAATGATATGGCTGTGAGACACAGAAGGAACAAACAAACTCACCCCTCTCGCGACCTCCCTCCTAGATGCACCGCCGCTGCACACGATAGAGGGAGAAAAATGACCGGTGAAGGGGGAGAATGGCGAGCTTCGAAGGCCGGAGGGAGAGGGCAGCCGGGGAGGGCGGCAGAGGCCGGAGGGAGAGGGCGGCCGGAGGAGAGAGAGGGCGAGCGGCGGAGCGAAGCTTGGGCGGGCGGCCCGATGGGGAACAAAGAGGAGCCGTGC
>NC_041390.1:161076194-161083230 GCF_002162155.2 Triticum dicoccoides | reverse complement strand
AGGGGAGACTTTTTTAGTTCTCTTTTAGTGGGCCCGAGGAGAACTAACCCAATTAGAACCTCTCCACCGGCTAGTTTATTTAGCTGGGTTAGAGCAAACTAGCTCAAACTAACCCCTTTTGTTTGGATAATTTGAGGCTATTTCAATCCAAACTAGCTCTAACTGAGGGATCCAAACAAAGAGGAGTAGTACTGTACATGCTACATTCTAGACCGTAGCACATTGGTTTTATGGCCATATCAGCACATTGTTTTCTACTGCTGGTTCACTGGGCTGCCGTGGTTCGCACTCCTTCGACGTGAGTAGTAGTACTACTAGTATATACCGCATGATTCTTTGCTCTTTACGTACTTTGCCGACATGTGGGAGAGCCAGCATCCGGGTCAACGTGTCATGCACCAGATTAGAGTGCGGAACGGAAGGGGGGCATCACCCCGGTCGTACCGCCAGTAATTCATGACTATAGTGAGTAGTCATATCACAAGTCTTTCCAGCAGTAACGCGCCGTCAAATCGCACAGCCCGACCTTTCCAGCTGTAAGTAAGTTGAATCCGCTACTCCCTCACCCTCCTCGCCTCTGTGTCAAAGCGCCTACGCGAAAACTGCCGCGCGTACTGCCCGGGAAAAGCCCCGCCCTCAACTTTTAACTACGCGAAAATAGTTTGAGATTGTTCGTTCTATAAAAATACTAGTACTGTATGTTTATTCACCAGTGGGATTGTTCAATGAATGGAGGGCCGGGGAGCACAAGTGAACAATACTACTAGTAGTAGTAAGTAGGAGTCATACAGTTAGTCACCTTAAATATATAGTTTCTTTTCTTTAATGCCATGTACACAAATTGAAATACTTGTTGTGGAGAGAAAAAGATAATCACTCCACTATATATGTACACGGGGGCCTGAGCGCTTGCTTTACTAGGGTTGCTCTCTTTATTCTCCCATCCTCTCCAAATCTAAACAAGACAGCGGTAGCGACATTTTCTCTCTGCTCATCGCTGGTCACTGATGCGTCTCCAACGTATCTATAATTTTTGATTGTTCCATGCTATTATATTATCAACTTTGGATGTTTATGTGCTTTATTATGCACTTTTATATTATTTTCGGGACTAACCTATTAACACAGAGCCCAATGTCAGTTTCTGTTTTTACCTTGTTTTAGAATATCGTAGAAAAGGAAAACCAAACGGAGTCCAATTGACTTGAAACTTCACGGAACTTATTTTTGGATCAGAAGAAGCCCAGAAGACTTGGAGTGCACGTCAGGGGATCTACGAGGAAGCCACGAGGCAGGGGGCGCGCCCACCCCCACTGGGCGCGCCCTCCACCCTCGTGGGCCCTTCGTGCCCCCCTGACGTACTTCTTCCGCCTATATATCTCCATATACCCAAAAATGATCGGGGAGCACAATAGATCGGGAGTTTCACCGCCAGAAGCCTTCGTAGCCACCGAAAGCCAATATAGACCCGTTTCGGCACCCTGCCGGAGGGGGCAATCCCTCTCCGGTGGCCATCTTCATCATCCCGGTGCTCTCCATAACAAGGAGGGAGTAGTTCTCCCTCGGGGCTAAGGGTATGTACCAGTAGCTATGTGTTTGATCTCTCTCTCTCTCTCTCTCTCTCTCTCTCTCTCGTGTTCTTGAGGTGATACGATCTTGATGTATCGCGGGCTTTGCTATTATATTTGGATCCTATGATGTTTCTCCCCCTCTACTCTCTTGTAATGGATTGAGTTTCGCCTTTGAAGTTATCTTATCGGATTGAGTCTTTAAAGATTTGAGAACACTTGATGTATGTCTTGCCGTGCGTATCTGTGGTGACAATGGGATACCACGTGATTCACTTGATGTATGTTTTGGTGATCAACTTGCGGGTTCCGCCCATGAACCTATGCATAGGGGTTGTCACACATTTTCGTCGTGATTCTCCGTTAGGAACTTTGGGGCACTCTTTGAGGTTCTATGTGTTGGTTGAATAGATGAATCTGAGATTGTGTGATGCATATCGTATAGTCATACCCACGGATACTTGAGGTGACATTGGAGTATCTAGGTGACATTAGGGTTTTGGTTGATTTGTATCTTAAGGTGTTATTCTAGTACGAACTCTAGGGTTGTTTGTGACACTTACAGGAATAGCCCAACGGATTGATTGGAAAGAATAACTTTGAGGTGGTTTCATACCCTACCATAATCTCTTCGCTTGTTCTCTGCTATTAGTTACTTTGGAGTGACTCTTTGTTGCATGTTGAGGGATAGTCATGTGATCCAATTATGTTATTATTGTTGAGGAAACTTGCACTAGCGAAAGTATGAACCCTAGGCCTTGTTTCCTAGCATTGCAATACCGTTTACGCTCACTTTTATCATTAGTTACCTTTCTGTTTTTATATTTTCAGATTACAAAAACCTTTATCTACCATCCATATACCACTTGTATCACCATCTCTTCGCCGAACTAGTGCACCTATACAATTTACCATTGTATTGGGTGTGTTGGGGACACAAGAGACTCTTTGTTATTTGGTTGCAGGGTTGCTTGAGAGAGACCATCTTCATCCTACGCCTCCTACGGATTGATAAACCTTAGGTCATCCACTTGAGGGAAATTTGCTACTGTCCTACAAACCTCTGCACTTGGAGGCCCAACAACGTCTACAAGAAGAAGGTTGTGTAGTAGACATCAGTCACAGATCCGGTCGGATCCCTTCGGCTGGTGTGTGTAGAGGACTAGGTGCATCATTCACGCGGTCATCGCTGGCGAGGGAGGAAACCCACAGCTGCCGGAGGGGCCCGATCCTCTGCCCGTGCTGTTCTCTCTGACACAGCGCCGGCTCGGGAGGTCCTCTGACCCTTCCTCCTCCCTGCCGTATTGTGCGCAGATCCGACCTGCCGCCGCCGACATCTCGACGACCCTCAGGTATAAGTTCTTCAAAAGCGGCCTTGCTCTACTGTCCCAGCTCCCCACGTGTCTGCATGTGCATCTTTTTCTACTCCCATCAGCTCTTCCAAAGCCACCTAAATTTTTAGTATTATTAGAGGTAAAGCTACTTCATGCATATCTAGGACTTGGTTCAAACAACGAAGAAAGGGGGAAAGTTGTAGCATGAATCTAGGACTTGATTCAAAGAGGAAATAATATGGTGAAAGTTGTAGAGACCGGATACCCAACTGGTCTCTTGGTTGAAAAGGGAAATAATGGGAAAACGCAGTACAAACTGGATAAGGAGCAAATCTATTATTGGTTGAAAAAAGGATAGAAGGTGGCAGCTGGTGGACAAGTCAACAGAGTATGTCCAGGATTAGATTTGTTTCCCTCCCATAGTAAAAGGTCCGGGATTAGAATTGCTGCCTTCACATAGTAAAAGGTCTCCAGGATTAGATTTGCTGCCCTCACATAGTAGAAGGTCTCCAGGATTAGATTTGCTGCCCTCACACAGTAAAAGGTCTCCAGGATTAGATTTGCTGCCCTCACAGAACATCAACAAACTCGGCATCACCACTTTATGCCTCCTTGTAGGTACATTGTGCTGATGCGTCCACTGTCGCATGTCCTTATGCCAACCTTTTGCTGTTGTTAATGTAAGGGCGCATGTAAAATGAAGCGATCACACTGTTACCTTAAAGACATGTCTAACCAGTGTTATTATTAATATAATGCCTCCAGTCATATGATGCAATTAAACTGTGTTACAAATGGTACTCTTGCTATTTTCCCCAGTATGATAAGTAAGTTGCTCCTTTACGCTGCTGAGTGTCCTGGTGTCCCCACGGTCCCATACCCTTAAACCAACTCTTTAGCTGCTGTTGATTTACTATATCTGGTAAACAAGCAATGCCACCATTAAAGTAATCCCATATTTGACGAATGTCATTGTTGATCGTAATGCTTCTGGTAACATGAAGCATTGCTGATGTTTTAAAATTACTACTGTCCTTGCGTGATTGCCATGAACATAATTAAGATGCTTCTTTTCATTTCGTGTATGTTTCGTATATTCTTATTGACCAGCAACTGTTTACTTTCTATCTTTTTGTGTAGATAGGGATATCCATTTCACTTTGTTGCTATTGTGACCTTTTGGTGAACTAAACAAAACACTTTTTTTGGAATGAGTGTCTTGTGCAGTTCAACTAAAATGTCACATGGGCAACATCTCTCAATTTTGGTGCAACTGCACAAAATGGTGATTGGAGTTTCCAAAATCTCCGTCAAATTCTGCTGGTAATCTCGTGCAACATTTTATTAGCCTTTGCAAGATGGGCCGTCACTGTCACCACAATGGCACTTTATTTTAGTGGAACTGCACAAAAGGATAATAAAATTATAGTTGCACCTTACATGAGCCATACATCCAACCTTAACGTTCCTCAATTTTAGTGCAACTACTAAAGAAAAACCTGCCAGCTCACGAGAGCAAGTACTTCTTGCTAGCTGAATGATCCAATCTTTGCTTCATTTCAGGTGAACTATAGAAAAAGGCGCATGAATTGAATCATGGAACTCCAGGCAAGCCTCATCCGAGTGGAGTTGGAGGTTGAGTTCAAGGAGTGACATTATTATAGTAATCATGCTCTTCTTATTTGTGATATGCAAATAGGAAAACTCAACTATAGATGTTGTGACGGTCAAGAGCATTCGCCAAGTTCTTCGATTGTATGACACGACTAGCCAAGATGGATTTAATCCCGACATTCACTTTATCAAAAGGCTCTAATGGGTTGGTTCTGAATCTTCACTATTGAAGGATGCTGGTAACACGACACTACGATCAGAGACCCTTCGACGAAACTATGTGCGATGCCATAATCGCAAACAGTGGTGTAAAAACCCGTCAAAAAAGGTGCAAAACATTTGTGATGGGGATGCATCAAACACGGTTTAGATTTTAGTTGCGTGTGCGATGCAGGGCATACGGTTCAGCTCAATTAACTGTTTGCGATGAGGAGGAACAAAAGAAACGGGTAGGCAGATGAAGGTGTGTGCGATATACATCATACGGTTCACTCGGATGAACTGCTTGTGATTAGGCAACACAAAAAAACGGGCAGCTAGATGAAGGTGTGTGCGATATACGGCATGCGGTTCACTCGGATGAACTGTTTGCGTTGAGGTAAGAGAACAGAAATGGTTCAATATAACAAGATGTTTGTGACACGCCGCAAACATGTCTGTAATAAAAAATGTGTGTGAATACCGATAATAACAGAAACGGTTCCCTAGTGTGGTCCGTGTTCATCTGATCATCATCTCCTTCTTGTGCTAGCTCGATGTTCCTTCTATGCTAAGTTTCCATTAATTGATGGCGTTTTATGAACACGCCACCGTTTCCCGCCATTTCCTCACCTGTTTCCCGCCACCCAGCGATATTGCGCATAGGCGGCGCGTGACGCATAGAGGCGACAAGCGCAACCTATAGCACATCCACCTTTTCCAAGCATGCCAACCCACCAAAGCGCCGCCTCTGCCATCAACCTCGTCGACGAGGAAAATGAGCAGGCGCCACGGCCCGTCGAGGTCGAGGCGCTCCCCGGCAACGCGATGGACGACGCCGTCTTCGCCAGGGTTGAGCAGACCTTTGGCGCATGGCACTTGAGCGCCACAAATCAAGATAGGCATGTCAGCGCCGACAGGCTACAGCTCGCGCACAACATGATCGATGGCGCGCCGCAAAGAAAGATAGGTGCGTCCACGCCGATAGGCTGCGGCTCGCCGCACGGCGAGACCGTTGGAGCGCCGCAGAGCGAGAGGCGCGGCGCGCCGCACAGCAAGAGCAGATCCATCGGCGCTTGCCTGCTGTCGACATGGCGTCGCAACTGGGTACACGTCCGGTCAGTACCCCCATTCCTCGCCAGGAGTGGGCAGAGGCCCTCAGCACCATACTTGCACCAGAGGCCGGCCGAGCTATACTTGCACCGGACGCCTGACGCACCATTCACATGGGTGCCGCCCTTCGCCTTGTCCGCGGCTCGCTGGATGCCAACGCGCTGGTCTGTAGGCTCGACCGCCTCCTTGGCCCAGGTGTCCACCTGGGCGCAGTAGAGGAACATGCCTGTCGCATCCTCGAGCTGGTGATATCCGATGAAATAGCCAGCTTGGAGCTCGAGATTGCGCTCCAGATGTACCGCGAGCGTGTCAACCGCTTGGACGAACGCCTGCATGAGTTCAGGCAGAGCCAAGAGCTACCGTAGGCAAGGGCTGCTGGTCATGGTCTCATGGACGCATTTTATTTTGAAAAGTCATTTCGACATGGATAGCTATATATTTACAACAATCATAGTATTGTTGTGTTTCAATGTGTGTACTCTGTTTTCCATTCTTATATGTTCTGTTTCAATGTGTGTGTATACGCTTTCCATTCTGTATATGTGGATGATAACAACTAGATTCAAATTAGTATACAAAAACAGATAGAAAATGGAATTCATAATATATATATTAAATGTTCATTAGTTTATCATAGAATATATATATATGTATAATATCATCACATATACATGATGATACTTAACTACTATGTACAATGCATAAAATTGAAAAAAAAACAATACTAAAACTAATAATCCCTCCTAGGCTAGTATTCCAGCAGCCCCTCGCCAGCAGCTCGCTGGTGCGTGGCGTCTTCCTAGTGCGAAGGCAGTACTCCGCCTCCTCCGCCTCACATCGCTTGACGTATCGATCTGCCTTTTGCTGGCGGACGCGCGCGGCCGATCTTGCCATTTCGTTGGGCGCCCACCGGAGCTCCTCGTCGGTGGCATGTTGGAGCTTATCGGCTCACCTCCACGCAGCGATGAGGCGCCCAGCTCCTGTGACCTTCCTCGTGATGTACCCGTCTTCGTACACCTCCTCGGCATGCCGACGCGCCCGGCCCCAAAGCTCCGCTGCCTCCTTTTTCCAGGCGGCATCACGGGCTTCACAGGCCACCTGGTACTTGGCTTCCTCCTCCGCCATCTCCTTCTTGAACGCCACTTGCCTGGCTTTCTCAGCTAGCGGCAGCGACTTCCATAGACAAAGATTGTACTAGCCCCAAAACCA
>NC_041390.1:161051589-161075780 GCF_002162155.2 Triticum dicoccoides | reverse complement strand
GTTCGACGCAACCTCGTC
Source organism: Triticum dicoccoides (assembly GCF_002162155.2). Classification (NCBI taxonomy): domain Eukaryota; kingdom Viridiplantae; phylum Streptophyta; class Magnoliopsida; order Poales; family Poaceae; genus Triticum; species Triticum dicoccoides. Next base: position 161,075,762 of record NC_041390.1, on the reverse strand, counting down.
AGGCGGCACGTAGGGGTCCTCGTCGCTTCTAATCAGTGAGCATCCTCGGGGGGCAGCTACTCCTCGTCAGCGTGTTGGCTGACCAGCGTCGCCATGGCAGAGATTTGAGAGAGAGAGAGAGGGCGAGCGAGGGGAGGATGTAGATGAGAATGCAGGTGGGACACCGTGAGCAAGGTACTATTTATTGGCCGCCAGAATATAGACCGACGGGGACAGTACACACGCTGGTCGCCAGAATTTATGAGTACTGTAGTTTGAATTACACACGATTCCCGCAGCAAAATCCATGTGTGAACATAATAGCCAAAATACGTGTGTGAACATAATAGCTGACGGTTTCCAATGCAGAATCATGTTAATTAATGATCCCCGTCATTCACCTACCAAACCTCGAGCCGTGAGATAGACTGCCAATTATGTGGGGGCCGGTTGTCTTGCCAGATCTTTACATTTTCTTTTTTGAACATCAGATATTTACATCGTGTGATGATTTTTTAACTCGCACACAAGTACACAAAAAATATGATTTTTCAAACCGTTATGGTTAGGCATTGCATGTAGATCTACAAATTTGAATTACGGTCATTACATGGTTAAAATCACTTAAATGTCTTTAAAAGGTCAAATAACCCATGAAATTTTCCAAATTTTCACAAGACAGTTGTATTAGTGCATGTTAAACATAGAAAAAAAATTGAAGGCTGTAAGAGGAAGCTATCTCCCGTTCATCATCAAACATGCATTGTTCCCTCTCTGAACCACGAACCTTCTAGTGAGTTGCTCCGGTTTGTGAGGGGTGTGTGTCCAAACTTTCATAAACATGCCAATTTTTTTACCACATCATCTTGGTGGCATGACATTACATCAACCAAGGTTTCAGGTGTTTCTGATATTTTTTTCATTTTTTGAAATTAAAATGCCATGTCACTCCATGCTTAATTGTGTCATAGCCTTGAGACCAATATGTTTGAAAATTCCTTCTAATTTACTGCACATGGAATTAACTCGCACACAAGTACACAAAAATATTATTTTTCAAACCGTTATGGTTAGGCGTTGCATGTAGATGTAGTTCAAATTTGAAATACGGTCATTAAATGGTTAGAAAATCACTTAAATGTCTTTAAAAGGTCAAATGACCCCTGAAAGTTTCAAAATTTTCACATGACAATTGTATTAGTGCATGTTAGACATAGAAAAAATTAAAGGCCATAAGAGGAAGCTATCTCCCGTTCGTCATCAAACATGCATTGTTCCCTCTCAGAACCACGAACCTTCTAGTGAGTTGCTCCGGTTTGTGAGGGGTGTGTGTCCAAACTTTTGTCAAACAGGCCAATTTTTTTACCACATCATCTTGGTGGCATGACATTAAATCAACCAAGGTTTCATGTTTTTCTGATCATTTTTAAATTTTTTGGAATTAAAATGCCATGTCACTCCATGCATACGTATGCATGTGTCCATGTCGTGAGTCCAATATGTTTGAAAATTCCTTCTAATTTAGTGCACATGGAATTAACTTGCACACAAGTATACATATATGATTTTTCAAACCATTTTGGTTGGCGTTGCATGTAGATGTAGTTCAAATTTGAATTATGGTCATTAAATGGCTAGAAAATCACTTAAAATTTTTAAAAGGTCAAATGACCCCTAGAATTTTCAAAAATTTCACATTACAGTTGTAGTAGTGCATGTTAGACGTAGAAAAAACATTGAAGGCCGTAAGAGGAAGCTATCTCCCGTTCGTCATCAAACATGCATTGTTCCCTCTCGGAACCACGAGCCTTCTAGTGAGTTGCTCCGGTTTGTGAGGGGTGTGTGTCCAAACTTTCATCAAACATGCCATTTTTTTACCACATCATCTTGGCGGCATGACATTACATCAACCAAGGTTCCATGTGTTTTTGATATTTTTTTAATTTTTTGAATTTAAAATGCCATGTCACTCCATGCTTAATTGTGTCATAGCCTTGAGACCAATATGTTTGAAAATTCCTTCTAATTTACTGCACATGGAATTAACTCGCACACAAGTACACAAATATGATTTGTCAAGCCGTTATGGTTAGGCGTTGCATGTAGATGTAGTTCAAATTTGAATTAAATGGCTAGAAAATCACTTAAATGCCTTTAAAATGTCAAATGACACCTAGAATATTCCAAAATTTCACATTACAGTTGTAGTAGTGCATGTTAAAAATAGAAAAAATTGAAGGCCCTAAGAGGAAGTTATCTCCCGTTCGTCATCAAACATGCATTGTTCCCTCTCGAAACCACGAGCCTTCTACTGAGTTTCTCCGGTTTGTGAGGGGTGTGTGTCCAAACTTTCGTCAAACATGCCCAATTTTTTCCACATCATCTTGGTGGCATGAAATTACATCAACCAAGGTTTCATGTGTTTCTGATTTTTTTTAATTTTTTGGAATTAAAATACGATGTCACTCCATGCTTAATTGTGTCATAGCCTTGAGACCAATATGTTTGAAAATTCCTCCCAATTTACTGCACATGGAATTAAATTGCACACAAGTACACAAAATATGAGTGTTCAAACCGTTATGGTTAGCTGTTGCATGTACATGTAGTTCAAATTTCAATTACTGCCATTAAATGGCTAGAAAATCACTTAAATGTCTTAAAAGGTCAAATGACCCCTGAAATTTTCCAAAATTTGACATGACAGTTGTATTAGTACTACAAAATTTCTTATACATTTAAAACACCATCCGTTGCCACTTTACTCCAAATTCGTGTTTCACGGCTAATAAAACATATCTACAACATCACAGACATTTGTTTTCAAGGAACCGTTTGCGATGAAAATATCTGGGTCTATTTAAGTCTCCCTCCATAAGCTTCATCGGCTCATCTGCTCCAGTGCCGGCAACCCCCGAATCCACAAATCCCGACCCTCATTCCCGCACCCCTTCTTGCAAAGGTGACACTATGGAAACGCTTCGTGAAGGCCCGTACAATGGCTGCGCCGCCCCAAGCGCTGCCGCCTGCGCCGAGAGTGCGGCCGCCTACGCCGAGAGTATCGCCGCATCCGCATTGAGTGCGGCCTCTTCCACCGAGAGGGCATCTACGGCAACCAACAGGGCAGCAGCAGCAGCCGAGACGGCTGCAGCTGTTGCTGCGATGACGGCTGCAAATGCCGAGAGCGCTCGAGCTGCCGTCCGTGCCGTTGATGTCACCCTGGCCCAGGTCGAGGCCATCCACGCCAAGATATTCTAGGCCACCTCGGACTCCAACATGCAACCCACGTCTGAAAAGGCGGCGGTGGCCATGGTGCACCTACTTCCTCATGAGGTCGCCGAGCGGGAGCTGGAGATGCAGGAGGCAGCAGAGATTGAGGAGCGCCGGGAGGAGGAGTTGCGTGTGGCCGAGGTCGAGGTAGAGAAGAGTCTCTCCGTTGAGTAATCGGTGGTGGAGTACCCACGCGAGCTCTAGCGCAGCCACTACTACAAGTACTACAACCTTGAGGGCGGCGCCGAGGACGAGGATGAGGACGCGGTCGACTTCAGCAGGGGGGACGCGGAGTCCACCAATTGCGGCATGTCGCCAGGACAAGTCATCAACGTCTCATCTCACACCGGCGATGCATAGGCCAGCGCGGCGACGGATTTGTTAAAAGTATGCGTACTTAGGCTTTATTTTTAATGCTGGTCTTTTGTTAGAGCAATGTTTAGGTTAACTGGCTCTGTTTAATTACTAAAATTGCTCGGTTCAGTAAGTGTGGTCTGTCTGCTGTACACTCTTTTGTGTGCCCAAATTAGCAAGCGATGTTAAATTATGTAATGATGTACTCGGGGAAATTTCCACCAAAATTTGAATTATCAAACTCATCCCATGCGCGTAAAGAAGAAGAATCATTTGCGATGCACACAATCGTTCAAAGTGAATGGTCCGGCGGCACCGCGCGCAAAGTTTCCCTCCATATTTCCAAAATTTTGGCCTACCACCAAAATATCTACCCCCGCCCCTTCCCCACCCCCTTTTCTCCACGACCACAAGTCACATTTCCCCTGTTTCCTCCTTCCTTCCTTCCTCGCTAAGCTATAGCCGCTTCCTCGCTCTCGCCGTCTCGCATCCTACCGCCGGGGTCGCCATGGTCTTCTTCAAAGACCTCTCCAGCGGTTCCTCCTCCGGCGACTACTCCTTCACCACCCGGGTATGCCTCTCTTCTCTCTCTCGGGCTATGACTTGGAATGAAGGATTTTTACCTGGCGGTCAATTTGAGTCATTTCTTCCTCTTGTAGCTCCCTAAGACCATTAGTGGCAACGAATGGAGCGGGGTGGCTAAAGATCTATCTGCTCGTTGTGACCATCAATCTCCATGCGTGAAGCTAGTTGCGTTTGATTCTATGGACAGTGGGAGGAAGTTTCTGGCATGTGCAAAGAAGGTTAGACCCACTTTCATTGTTACAAATCATTTGTTAGATGTGATTCAGACACTGTCACGGTCCCAACCCATTCATACCACACCTTCAACCAAACGCATCATAAGACAGTGTCACAGTTTGTACCTAGTATCTTAAATTGTTGCCATCTCATCAGCGGTGCCATTAGAAAATTATTTGGCACCGCTTCAGCAGTTTGTGCAGCCAACTTTGGCCACACATCCGAGTAGCCAAGCAGTAAAATACTAAATCTTTTTGGCACAAAGGAACCGGGCATCGGTGCAACTACGTGCTTCGGAGTCCGGGTCCCTGATTTTTTTCCGCTGCATCGGCTCGCCAGTGCAGGGCACCGGTGCGAGATGTAGCAACAGTTGTCTTTACCCCAGTTTTGGCATACATAGTGGACGGCCTTAGTGCTATTAGTTCTATGTTACTAAATTTGTGCATGTACACACCTGTTAGTATCAATTTGCTGTCATCCAAACACTGTCGCTATGTTGTTGCAGTTATATTTACCTTCCTCATAAAATGTTCAATTTGTTATTTATTGTACATGAGTAAGAACTTCTAGCGTCGTTGTAGTTAATTATAGCTTCTGATGTTCCAGAATTTGGTTGTTGTCTCAATACCAATTATTTCATTTGCTCTTGGGGAACAGTTTGTTATTGTAGTATTACCAGAATTTGGTTGAACAATTATTTCATTTGTCGGACTTTCACATAGTACCAATTGTTATTGTTGTTATTGTAGTTATTTCATTTGAGAAGATATGTCATAATTAACATGTTTCTTCAGTTTTTCAAAATAAGCATTGGTGATTTTCTATGTTGCTATAAACCCATTTCCCCTACAATTGTTAATGATCTAGTTTTAAATATTATAGGATGAACGGAAGTGTTCTTACTTGGAATGGGTTGATCAAGAGTGGCCATGGTCTTTGAAGATGTGCCTAGCGGAGCTCTGGAGCATGTATGAGGAAGAGAACACACGTAGGCTTAGAGAAAGTGTTGTCAACGCTGAAGCATATTTCAAGATGTGGGATAAGAAGTTGAAGATGGAGAATGAGCTCAGATTTTTTAAATCAGACTTTGCTAAGATGGTGTTGGCGAAGGAGGAGGCACTTTCCCAGTTGGCCCGTGCAAAACAGGTTCTTACTGAACTGAAAGCAGAGGTGGATAAGAAGAGCCTGGATGATCTCGATTAGGGAAATGAATATATTGTTCTTATGAAGTTGAACTAGCTATATGTTGTACTGTGTTGTTTTCATGTAGCTACCGTACTGTGATATTATAATATATTTATGTGCCTGATATGAAATTGGCAAATAGCTGTTCGATATGAAATGTGAATTTGCGTAATACTGGAATTATTAATTGTAAACTAATAAGCCTGCAAAATGTGTCATGGACCTTTGCCAACGGTTCTAGCAGAAAAAGGGCTTGCGATGGATAGCCCAATGCCACACAATTTTCTTCATCAGCTCGTGTGTGATATAGTTGATAAAAGCAAACATTTAACCATGGCAAACCATGTGTGATAGTTACACCTTTCACACACGAGCCTACACATAAAACTGTGTGGGATGTACGTCCGAACGGAAACGTGTTCCCTAGATTGACTGTGTCGGATGTACATAAGAACGAAAACGTATTCCTTGGATTGACTGTGTGTGATATACATATGAACGGAAATATTTTTCTGGGATTCACCGTGTGGGATGTACATACCTACGGAAATGATTTTCTCAGATTACCGTGTGGGATGTACATACCTATGGAAATGATTGGGTTTCGATGCCTCGAACGATAGCACACGGCCCCAGCCTAGGTCCCAGGAGGGCCTATCCCCGATGATTTCTGGGTCGTGTGCGAACGACACCCTATCGCACACACTCACTTGGCAACGGTTCCAAATGCCGTTGCGGAAAGGTGTTAAAAACCGTTTGTTTAGGACCGACGCGCACCAGTGCTTGCAAGCTGGGAATCAATGAGATGTGTAGGCATCTTTGTTGTAATTATTATTTGAAACTTATTTGTTGGTTCTGAATCTTGCAAGCTGAGAATCAATGAGATGTGTAGGCATATTTGTTATACTTATTACTTGGATCTTATTTGTTGGTTCTGAATCTTGCAAGCTGGGAAACACGGCATGATGATGCAGAGGACAACAACAATAACAAACAGTTCAAACTTGGTAGTATTATCTATGTGAGAGTCCGACAAATGTGTTGATCGTGTGCGTCTTGAGAATAATAATTCTAATTGTTGTGCATGTTGATCCTATGCCACTGATAGAACGAGCCAATGCATTGCTTGTTTTAAGTATAAATTTCTATTAAAGCTAATTAAACTTAAGTAAAGTGACCACTAACTCTTGTTATTACAGTACCAATACAGACCCGCTCGTGAACCAACGTGTGGCCGGAGTAGGTTTCTTAATGGAGGCGTTTGAGTGCGTCGAGGGTGCATCTTCTACCGGGCGTGCAACGGGTGAGGGAGGGGTAGTAACTAATGTCGCCTATACACACTCAGTTTACTGTTGAATCCAGTTCCCCAAGAGCTGAAAAACAAACTGATGCCGCCGCCTACCCACTCGTTCACTTGAAGAGACTCCAATGGCGATCTGAGGGGTGAGCCTGCTGGATATGGACTTCAGCAAGGAGTTCCCCTTTGAGTTCGCCGTTCAGTCCTATGGCCGCACCAAGTTGAATGTGATGTACACCAATGATCCGGAAAAGCTCTGCCTCGCCGAGTTCAAGCAGTACCTACAGGACGAGAAAGCACAAGGTCGCAGGACTAGACCTTGTACACATCCATTCGTCTCCTGACAGGGACGAGCGGATTGCCGTCGCCCAGGTATGTGTGCGGGACGAGGTTCTCGTCTACCACTCCTTTAGGGCCATCAGAGGTTCCAGAGCATTCGCCCATTTCATCGACAGCGCCGACTGCACCTTCGCTACGGTGGAGAGAAGGAAGAACGCGATGATTCGGCCATCTGGTGCAACAAGCTTGTCGAAGCAATACAAGATCATCGGCAACGGGCAGGAGAAGGACTCCATGGTTGACCTTGCCGAGACCACCATCGACCCCTGATACGCCAACATGAAAGAAGACAATGATACCAAAGGACCTGAACACGTGGGAGGTACCTCTGAATCTAGCCTACATAACCTACACGGCCAAGGACGCATATGCATAACGCATGCTACGACATGTACATGCGGATCATGGACATGAGGGCGTGTCTGCTTCCCATAACCGACGAGTACATGGACATCGGCAGCGTCATGATCAAGCGTGCCAGGAAAGTCTAGATGTTGTACTTTATCTGTTTATAAGCACCTTAATCATCTGAGTGTTTCATGCATTAGCCTATGTGTCGCAATTATCTGTTTTGTCCAAAATATTTCTTTTAAGAAGCCATTAACCTGTTTGCTTTTTTAGTGGCTATTTGCTTATGTATGTAACTAGTTCACTCATCCGTTTAGAAAAAAACTAGTTCACTTGGCTGCCGTGCTTTGAATCTCCTTCCTCCCAACATATTCCCCTTCCCAGGTGGACCCAGCAGGTCTCGTACACAGACATATAGGACCAACCACCTATCCATTTGTTTTTCTTTATTTTGTTCAAGAGTTCGTCCTCTTCCGATACAGCGATGGCCATCATAGCCTTGGTGTTCTCAACGCGGCGCCGCCGTCTGTCGTTCCCAACATGGCCAGCAAAACAAGAGGAATCGGGAGACAACTGTTCGTCGAGAGGCTGACAGTCCCGGGCCCACCAGGTCCATGGCCTAGGTTTTGTTGTTTAACATGGGCAGCCCACGACATGTTTCAACATTTTTTGGATCCAACAGGTATCAAGCGGCCTCTGGGCCTCCCAAACAAGCTTTTCTATAACATCAGTAGCCCAAGTTATGTTTTTTTTCAAGACGACGCACAACTTAGTTCTATTTTTCTATAAGAATGCAAAACTGAAACTATGTTTTCTATAAGAATGCAAAGCTAAACCTATATTTATATCTTATTTTATTACATATATATATGATAGAAACAACATAAGGTTACGTTAAACTTGATGTTCGTCCAACTATTTTATAGACCTTCCCACTGCCTTTATTTTTCGTTTTCATTAATCCTATATCTGAATTTTCTCACACTCTTTTTTTCGATGTAAACTGAGTTTTCTCCCAGCACTTTTCCCTAGAACCAACTCAACTATCCCACGTCTAGCCTAAAAAATAATACTACCCCACTTCCTATTAACTCATCAAATTAAAATGATATTTTATTTCGTAAATTGAAAGTTCTTACAAAATAATAATAATAACTATTTATATATAACTTGGCAAGTTAACTCCTAGTGATTGCGTACATAAGCTTGCAAAGATTTTACTAGACAATGCAATAATAGACGTGCAATCATGTGTTTATGTTTTTATAACATTTCTCCGTCCAGCCCAACTTGATATTTTCACCCAGCCCAGCAAATCTGTGGATTTCAAGACGAACGCAAATGGGCTTTAGATTCTACCATATATATAGACGGGCTGCATAGATGCTACATCATTGTTTCACCCAGCTCACCAAATGGACTAAAAAACAAATGGACTAGCTGACATGTGGGCCAGTAGGTCGAGGCCTAAGAAAGGCGTTGGATTTACATCCAACGCCCGACATTATTCTTCAATCTCTCATCTTCTTACCCCAGCGCTGCCGGGACCGCCTGCTCCAGCCTCCGACATCCAACGGTGTTGTTTGGCACACCTCAACGAAATGCTACCCCACCGATGGCCAGGCCATCCCTCCACTCCGCACCTCCTGTTATTCTCTGCCGAGTGTAGGCCCACCCCACACCCGAACCAGTCAAGTTTCCCACTCCTCTCCGTCTGCGACTCCACTTCCGCATCTTCCCCATCTCCAGGTCGTTCTAGTCTGGGGCCTCGCCGTCGTCCACCGCCTCGCTGCGCTCGATGTGGCGTGGTCAACATACGAGAATCATCGGAAGAGGACTGTACGTGGAGAGCCTGATGGCTGGGACCCACGAGGTCCATGGTCGCACGCAAGGAAAGTTCCTCCTTATTAAGCTGTTTCCTCCCCTGACAGCTAGGACCCACCGGTTGTATCTTCACATGGAAGGAAGTGCCTCCTTGTTATGCGAAAAAAGCATTCCTCCTGATGACAGCTGGGACCCGGCAGATTTGGTGGCTGGCTTGTGTGCCTACTAAGTAGACGTGTACGCATGGCTTTGTCAACTTAATCAACAAATGATTCTAGCAGCTGGACCGTTGGATGTTAATCCAACAGCCGTGCTCCTTCTTCAACCTCTGTTATTTCTCTTGTCTCCCGTGGGCGGCAGTGCTGCCGCCCACCCGAACCAGTCAAGTTTCCCACTCCTCTCCATCTGCGACTCCACTGCTGTGTCTTCCCCATCTCTGGGTCGTTCCAGTCTGGGGCCTCGCCGTCGTCCACTGGCCTTGGTGCGCTTGGCATGGTGTAGTCAACGTGGTCAACAACCGAGAGTCATCGGAAGATGACTGTACATGAGAGGCTAACAGTGGGGACGCACCACGCCCATGGACGCATGCATGCAACTGCATCCTTTTTACCCTGAAAAATAATGTTTTCTCCCCCTGACTGCTAGGACCCACCAGCTACATCTTCGCACGCAAGGAAGTGCGCCCTTATTACGGGCAAAAAAATACTCCCCCTGACAACTATTAGGGAACATAGTAATTTCAAAAAAATTCCTACGCACACGCAGGATCATGGTGATGCATAGCAACGAGAGGGGAGAGTGTTGTCAACGTACCCTCGTAGACCATTCGCGGAAGCGTTATAACAACGCGGTTGATGTAGTCGTACGTCTTCACGTCCGAGCGATCCAAGTACCGAAAGCAAGGCACCTCCGAGTTCTGCACACGTTCGGCTCAGTGACGTCCTCGCCTTCTCGATCTAGCAAGAGGGGCGAAGTAGTAGATGAGTTTCGGCAGCACGACGGCGTGGTGACTGTGTTGGTGAAGAACAATCTCCGCAGGGCTTCGCCTAAGCACTCAGAAAACTATGACGGAGGATAAACTAGAGGGGACGGGGTTGCCGGCACACGGCTTGGTGTCTCTTGATGTGTCTTTGGTGCTAGCCCTGCCCCTCTATTTATATGTTGAGCCCTGGGGTCGAAACTTGGAGCAAAAGTGTCCTCAAAGTCGGTTTTGCTCGAAAGGTAAGAGTCCCACTCGGACTCCAGGACCAAACGCCACAATCCTTGGCGTCTGGTCTAGACGCCATGGGCCTCGGCGTCTGGCCCAGGGCCAGACGCCAGGGTCTCCGACGTTTGGGCCCCTGGCCTCCACAAAACTCCTTTTGCACCGACTTATAGCCCTGTGGGCCTGACCCCTTGGCTAAACCATATCATGCAATATATGAATCTTTACCTCCGAACCATTCTGGAGCTCCTCGTCATGTCTGTGATCTCGTCCAAGAATCCGAACAACATTAGGTCACAAACATACATAACTCATATAAAACTATATCGTCAACGAACGTTTAAGTGTGCGGACCCTACGGGTACGAGAACTATGTAGACTTGACCGAGACACCTCTCTGGTCAACAACCAATAGCGAGACCTAGATGCCCATATTGGCTCCTACATATTCTACGAAGATCTTTATCGGTCAGACCGCATAACAACATACGTTGTTCCCTTTGTCATCGGTATGTTACTTTCCCGAGATTCGATCGTCGGTATCTCAATAACTAGTTCAATCTCGTTACCGGTAAGTCTCTTTACTCGTTCCGTAATACATCATCCCGCAACTAACTCATTAGTTGCAATGCTTGCAAGGCTTATAGTGATGTGCATTACTGAGTGGGCCTAGAGATACCTCTCCGACAATCGGAGTGACAAATCCTAATCTCGAAATACGCCTACCCAACAAGTACCTTTGGAGACACCTATAGAGCACCTTTATAATCACCCAGTTACGTTGTGACGTTTGGTGGCACACAAAGTGTTCCTCCAGTAAACGGGAGTTGCATAATCTCATAGTCATAGGAACATGTATAACTCATGAAGAAAGCAATAGCAGCAAACTAAACGACCAAGTGCTAAGCTACCGGAATGGGTCAAGTCAATCACATCATTCTCCTAATGATGTGATCCCATTAATCAAATGAAAACTCATGTCTATGGTTAGGAAACTTAACCATCTTTGATCAATGATGTAGTCAAGTAGAGGCATACTAGTGATACTCTGTTTGTCTATGTATTCACACATGTATTATGTTTCCGGTTAATACAATTCTAGCATGAATAATAAACATTTATCATGAAATAAGGAAATAAATAATAACTTTACTATTGCCTCTAGGGCATATTTCCTTCAGTCTCCCACTTACACTAGAGTCAATAATCTAGATCACATCACCATGTGATTTAACACTAATAGTTCACATTACCATGTGATTAACACCCATAGTTCACATCGTCATGTGACCAACACTCAAAGGGTTTACTAGAGTCAGTAATCTAGTTCACATCGCCATGTGATTAACACCCAAAGAGTACTAAGGTGTGATCAGGTTTTGCTTGTGAGAGAAGTTTAGTCAATGGGTCTGCCACATTCAGATCCATAAGTATTTTGCAAAGTTCTATATCTACAAACTCTGCACAGAGCTACTCTAGCTAATAGCTCCCACTTTCAATATGTATCTAGATCGAGACTTAGAGTCATCCAGATCGGTGTCAAAGCTTGCATTGACGTAACTCTTTACGACGAACTCTTTTACATTGTTCAAGAAATCTTCCGATACATCGATTAATCTTCCGATTTATCGCTAATTGAGGGGGTGACCGATGAGATTATGCCTTATCTTTGCCATTTATCTTTTGGACCGATTTATCGTTCTGACAAGCGATTTATTGGGAATTTACCGATAAATCAAACCTATTCATAGCACTATGTTTGCAAAAACTATGTTTATTTATGCTTTGTGGACCTTGTTACGGAATATGTACTTTTGTCCTATTTTGTTTGTCATTAATAACAAGGATTCAAAGGCTAGAAATAAGGGTAACACTTCTATCAAATATTGTTTTGGTGTTGAATATAGCGTATTTTAGTGTTGAGAACCTGAGATTTACAAAAAAAATCCGATTAATAGGCGACCGATAAAATCAATTAATCAACCGACTTCCGATTAATCTCTAATCCCTAGCTGACCGAGACAATAACGATAAGCGATATCCTCAACATTGCTCTTTTATCACCTCCATAATCGAGAAATATTTCCTTATTCCACTAAGGATAATTTTGACCGCTGTCCAGTGATCTACTCCTAGATCACTATTGTACTCCCTTGCCAGAAAGATGCTAAGGTATACAATAGGACTGGTAAACAACATAGCATACTTTATAGAACCTATGACTGAGGCATAGGGAATGACTTATCATTCTCTTTCTATTTTTTGTTGTGGTCGGGTTTTGAGTCTTTACTCAACTTCACACCTAGCAACACAGGCAAGAACTCCTTCTTTGACCGTTCCATTTTGAACTACTTCAAAATCTTGTCAAGGTATGTACTCACTGAAATAACTTATCAAGCGTCTTGATCTATCTCTATAGATCTTGATGCTCAATGTGTAAGCAGCTTCATCGAGGTCTTTCTTTGAAAAACTCCTTTCAAACACTCCTTTATGCTTTGCAGAATAATTCTACATTATCTCCGATCAACAATATGTCATTCACATATACTTATCAGAAATGTTGTAGTGCTCTCAATCAGTTTCTTGTAAATACAGGCTTCACCGCAAGTCTGTATAAAACTATATGCTTTGATCAACTTATCAAAGTGTATATTCCAACTCCGAGATGCTTGCACCAGTCCATAGATGGATCGCTGGAGCTTGCATATTTTGTTAGCACCATTAGGATTGACAAAACCTTCTGGTTGCATCATATACAACTCTACTTAAATAAATCCATTAAGGAATGTAGTTTTGTTTATCCATTTGCCAGATTTCATAAAATGCGGCAATTGCTAACATGATTCGGACAGACTTAAGCATAGATACGAGTGAGAAACTCTCATCGTAGTCAACACCTTGAACTTGTCGAAAAACCTTTTACGACAATTCTAGCTTTGTAGATAGTAACACTACTATCAGCGTCCGTCTTCCTCTTGAAGATCCATTTATTCTTAATGACTCACCGATCATCGGGCAAGTCAATCAAAGTCCATACTTTGTTCTTATACATGGATTCAATCTCAGATTTCATGGCCTCAAGCCATTTCGCGGAATCTGGGCTCATCATCGTTTCCTCATAGTTCGTAGGTTCGTCATGGTCAAGTAACATGACCTCCAGAATAGGATTACCGTACCACTCTGGTGTGGATCTCACTCTAGTTTACCTACGAGGTTCGGTAGTAACTTGATCTGAAGTTACATGATCATCATCATTAGCTTCCTCACTAATTGGTGTAGTAGTCGCAGGAATAGATTTCTGTGATGAACTACTTTCCAATAAGGGAGCAGGTACAGTTACCTCTTCAAGTTCTACTTTCCTCCCACTCACTTCTTTCGAGAGAAACTCCTTCTCTAGAAAGGATCCATTCTCAGCAATGAATTTCTTTCCTTCGGATCTGTGATAGAAGGTGTACCCAACATTTTCTTTTGGGTATCCTATGAAGACGCACTTCTCCGATTTGCGCTTGAGCTTATCAGGTTGAAACTTTTTCACATAAGCATCACAACCTAGAAGTTTAAGAAACAACAACTTTGGTTTCTTGCCAAACCACAGTTCATACGGTGTCATCTCAACAGATTTAGATGGTGCCCTTTTTAATGTGAACGCAATTGTCTCTAATGCATAACCCCCCAAAATCCAAAATATAGTGGTTATTCGGTAAGAAACATCATAGATCGCACCATATCTAATAAAGTACGGCTACAACGTTCAGACACACCATTACACTGTGGTGTTCTAGGTGGCGTGAGTAGTGAAACTATTTCACATTGTTTTAACTGAAGGCCAAACTCGTAACTCAAATATTTTACTTCTGCGATCATATCGTAGAAACTTTATTTTCTTGTTACGATGATTTTCAGCTTCACTCTGAAATTCTTTGAACTTTTAAAATGTTTCAAACTTATGTTTCATTAAGCAGATATACTCATATCTGCTCAAATCATCTGTGAAGGTCAGAAAATAATGATGCCTATCGCGAGCCTCAATATTCATCGGACCACATACATCAGCATGTATGATTTCCAACAAATATGTTGCTCGTTCCATTGTTTCGGAGAACGGAGACTTAGTCGTCTTGCCCATGAGGCATGGTTCGCAAGCATCAACTGATTCATAATCAAGTGATTCCAAAAGCCCATGAGTATGGATCTTCATGTGCTTTACACAAACATGACCTAAACGGCAGTGCCACAAATAAGTTGCACTATCATTATTAACTTTGCATCTTTTGGCTTCAATATTATGAAAATGTGTATCACCACAATCGAGATCCAACAAACCATTTTTATTGGGTGTATGACCATAGAAGGTTTTATTCATGTAAACAGAACAACAATTATTCTCTAACTTACAGGAATAACCAAATTGCAATAAACATCATCCAATCATATTCATGCTCAATGCAAACACTAAATAACATTTATTTTAGGTTTAACACTAATCCTGAAAGTATAGGGAGTGTGCGATGAAGATCATATCAATCTTGGAACCATTTCCAATACACATCGTCACTTCACCCTTAACTAGTCTCTGTTCATTTTGCAACTCCCGTTTCGAGTTACTATTCTTAGCAACTGAACTAGTATCAAATACTGAGAGGTTGCTATAAACACTAGTAAAGTACACATCAATAACATGTATATCAAATATACCTATGTTCACATTGCCATCCTTCTTATCCGCAAATTACTTGGGTAGTTCCGCTTCCAGTGACCAGTTCCTTTGCAGTAGAAGCACTCGGTTTCAGGCTTAGGTTTAGACTTGGGTTTTTTCACTTGAGTAGCAACTTGCTTGGCGTTCTTCTTGAAGTTCCCCTTTCTTCCCTTTGTCCCTTTACTTGAAACTAGTGGTTTTGTTTACCATCAACACTTGATGTTTTTCTTGATTTCTACCTTCGTCGATTTCAGCATCACGAAGAGCTTGGGAATCATTTCCGTTATCCCTTGCATATTATAGTTCATCACGAAGTTGTACTAACTTGGTGATGGTGACTAGAGAGTTCTGTCAATCACTATTTTATCTGGAAGATTAACTCCCACTTGATTCCAGCGATTGTAGTACCCAGACAATCTGAGCACATGCTCACTGCTTGAGCGATTCTCCTCCATCTTTTAGCTATAGAACTTGTTGGAGACTTCATATCTCTCAACTCGGGTATTTGCTTGAAATATTAACTTCAACTCCTGGAACATCTCATATGGTCCATGGCGTTCAAAACGTATTTGAAGTCCCGATTCTAAGCCATTTAAGCATGGTGCACTAAACTATCAAGTAGTCATCATATTGATCTAGCCAAACATTCATAACATCTGCATCTGCTCCTGCAATAGGTTTGTCACCTAGCGGTGCATCAAGGACATAATTTTTCTGTGCAGCAATGAGAGGATAAACCTCAGATCACGGACCCAATCCACATCATTGCTACTAATATGTTTCCACTTAGTTTTCTCTAGGAACATATCAAAAATAAAACATGGGAGCTAAACGCGAGCTATTGATCTACAACATAGATATGCTAATACTACCAGGACTAAGTTCATGATAAATTTAAGTTCAATTAATCATATTACTTAAGAACTCCCACTTAGATAGACATCCCTCTAATCCTCTAAGTGATCACGTGATCCAAATCAACTAAATCATAACCGATCAACACGTGAAATGGAGTAGCTTTCAATGGTGAACATCACTATGTTGATCATATCTACTATATGATTCACGCTCGGCCTTTCGGTCTCAGTGTTCCGAGGCCATATCTGCAAATGCTAGGCTCATCAAGTTTAATCTGAGTATTCTGCGTGTGCAAAACTGGCTTGCACCCATTGTAGATGGACGTAGAGCTTATCACACCCGATCATCACGTGGTGTCTGGGCACGAAGAACTTTGGCAACGATGCATACTCAGGGAGAACACTTTTATCTTGAAATTTAGTGAGACATCATCTTATAATGCTACCGTCAATCAAAGCAAGATAAGATGCATAAAAGATAAACATCACATGTAATCAATATAAGTGATATGATATGGCCATCATCATCATGTGCTTGTGATCTCCATCTCCGAAGCACCGTCATGATCACCATCGTCACCGGCGTGACACCTTGATCTCCATCGTAGCATCATTGTCGTCTCTCCAATCTTATGCTTTTACGACTATCGCTACCGCTTAGTGATAAAGTAAAGCATTATAGGGCGATTGCATTTCATACAATAAAGCGACAACCATATGGCTCCTGCCAGTTGCCGATAACTCGGTTACAAAACATGATCATCTCATAAAATAAAATTTAGCATCATGTCTTGACCATATCACATCACAACATGCCCTGCAAAACCAAGTTAGAAGTCCTCTACTTTGTTGTTGCAAGTTTTTACGTGGCTGCTACTGGGCTTAGCAAGAACTGTTCTTACCTATGCATCAAAACCACAATGATAGTTCGTCAAGTTGGTGTTGTTTTAACCTTCGCAAGGACCGGGCGTAGCCACACTCGGTTCAGCTAAAGTTGGAGAAACTGACACCCGCCAGCCACCTGTGTGCAAAGCACGTCGGTAGAACCAGTCTCGCGTAAGCGTACGTGTAATGTCGGTCCGGTCCGCTTCATCCAACAATACCGCCAAACCAAAGTATGACATGCTGGTAAGCAGTATGACTTATATCGCCCACAACTCACTTGTGTTCTACTCATGCATATGACATCTACGCATAAAACCAGGCTCGGATGCCACTGTTGGCGAACATAGTAATTTCAAAAAAAATCCTATGCACACGCAGGATCATGGTGATGCATAGAAACGACAGGGGAGAGTGGTGTCTATGTACCCTCGTAGACCATTCGCGGAAGCGTTATAACAACGCGGTTGATGTAGTCGTACGTCCTCACGATCCGACCGATCCAAGTACCGAAACCACGGCGCCTCCGAGTTCTGCACACGTTCGGCTCAGTGACGTCCTCGCCTTCTCGATCCAGCAAGAGGGGCGAAGTAGTAGATGAGTTCCGGCAGCACGACGGCGTGGTGACGGTGTTGGTGAAGAACAATCTCTGCAGGGCTTCGCCTAAGCACTTCGAAAACTATGACAAAGGATAAACTAGAGGAGATGGGGTTGCCGGCACACGGCTTGGTGTTTCTTGATGTGTCTTTGGTGCTAGCCCTACTCCTCTATTTATATGTTGAGCCCTGGGGTCGAAACTTGGAGCAAAAGCCTCCTCAAAGTCGGTTTTGCCTGAAAGGCAAGAGTCCCACTCGGACTCCAGGACCAAACGCCACAATCATTGGCGTCTGGCCCAGACGCCATGGGCCTCGGCGTCTGGCCCAGGTCCAGACGCCAGTGTCTCCGGCGTTTGGCCCCCTCGCCTCCGCAAAACTCCTTTTGCACGGACTTATAGCCCCGTGGGCCTGACCCCTTGGCCAAACCATATCATCCAATATGTGAATATTTACCTCCGAACCATTCCGGAGTTCCTCGTCATGTCCGTGATCTCATCCAGGACTCCGAACAACATTCTGTCACCAACATATATAACTCATATAAAACTATATTGTCAACGAACGTTTAAGCGTGCGGACCCTACGGGTTCGAGAACTATGTAGACATGACCGAGTCACCTCTCTGTTCAATAACCAATAGCGGGACTTGGATGCCCATATTGGCTCCTACATATTCTACGAAGATCTTTATCGGTCAGACCGCATAACAACATACGTTGTTCCCTTTGTCATCGGTATGTTACTTGCCCGAGATTCGATCGTCGGTATCTCAATACCTAGTTCAATCTCGTTACCGGTAAGTCTCTTTACTCGTTCCGTAATACATCATCCTGCAACTAACTCATTAGTTGCAATGCTTGCAAGGCTTATAGTGATGTGCATTACCGAGTGGGCCCAGAGATACCTCTCCGACAATCGGAGTGACAAATCCTAATCTCGAAATACGCCAACCCAACAAGTACCTTTGGAGACACCTGTAGAGCACCTTTATAAGCAGCCAGTTGCGTCGTGATGTTTGGTGGCACACAAAGTGTTCCTCTGGTAAACGGGAGTTGCATAATCTCATAGTCATACGAACATGTATAAGTCATGAAGAAAGCAATAGCAACAAACTAAACGATCAAGTGCTATGCTAACGGAATGGGTCAAGTCAAGCACATCATTCTCCTAATGATGTGATCCCGTTAATCAAACGACAACTCATGTCTATGGTTAGGAAACTTAACCATCTTTGATCAACGAGCCAGTCAAGTAGAGGCATACTAGTGACAGTCTGTTTGTCTATGCATTCACACATGTATTATGTTTCCGGTTAATATAATTCTAGCATGAATAATAAACATTTATCATGAAATAAGGAAACAAATAATAACTTTATTATTGCCTCTAGGGCATATTTCCTTCAACAACTAGGACACATTAGCTATATCTTCGCACGCAAGGAAGTGCGTCCCTTTCCTCCCTGACAGCTAGGACCCACCCGGTCGAAGCGTACATACCGTTGTCTGTCTTGTTGGAACGTGTACGTACATACTGGTCGATCGGTCTCTCTGCAAGTATGAACCGTGGCCGAGTAAGTAGCGGACATGTCATCATAGGGCCCCCCACGTAGCAGTTCAGGCTGTCCCGTCTAAACCGTGTACACGTACATACAGCTACACGCCAAAAAATATGGCCATGTACGTACATACGGGCGGGGTCTCGAACGCTTACTCGCGCATATGTACGGCCAGGGCTCGTGTAGATGGCTGGGTTGGAACAGAGAAGCTGCGCCGTCGTCGTGATCATGGGGAGGCAACCGGCTAGGTCGGAACGGAATGCGTCATCGTGTTCATCGGGAGCCAACCGGCTTGGAGAGAACAGCTGATGGAAACAAGGCCTGGCATACCACAGAACAGAGGAAACGGCCTTGTGTTCGACCGACCATGGTCGAAATGGGATCTTGTTCATCGGGAGGGGTCTGGCGTATCGCAAAACGGAGGAAACGGACCTCCTACGGTCGAAGCGGGGTCCTGTTGATCGGGAGGGGCGTGGCATACCGCAAAACGGAGGAAGCAGACTTGTGTTGGAGCGATACGGTTGAAATGGGGGTCCTGCTCATCGGGAGGGGTGTGGCGTACCGCAAAACGAGATACTGTTCATCTCCACCGTCGACTACCTCCATGGGCTACTGTTCATCCACCGTCGACCTCCTCCAGCCTCCACCTGCGACTGTTCATCCACGTGCTCCTGTTCATCCAGCCTCCACCGCGCGCTCCTCCACCGGCTACTATTCAACCAGCCCTCTCCACGGGGTCCTGTTCAACCACCCCTCCACGGGCTACTATTCATCCATCCCTCCACCGGCTACTGTTCAAACAGCCCTCCACGGGGTCTTGTTCATCCAGCCCTCCACGGGGTCCTGTTCATCCACCGGCTCGATCGATCGGGGTACTGTTCATCTAGCGGCAACAACCTCTACTACCACGGGGTCCTTTTCATCCAACCCCCCACCGGGAACTGTTCATCCAAAACCCCCCAACAATGCTCACTGTTCATCAAGGGAAGGAGGCAGCAGTGTTCGATCAGGTTCAGTTAGCAGCAGTAGCAAAGGAATCACTTAGGTTCAGTTAACAGTAAGGGATCGATCGATCGCTCGGGTTCAGTAACGCGTAACCTGCAGTGCAATCGCTCGGGTTCAGTTAAAGCCCAACGCCTCGCACACACGCGCGTACGTACGAGAGAAACGCGCATCGCTCGTCCCCCGACCACCCACCATAACCAGGAACTCCCCTGATATTTTCCTCGCCCTCGCTTCTACCACGATTTTTTCCGTCATGGATGGCCCAAAGAATGTCATGCAGCTGCGTCTCCGGCCCGCCCAGGACAAAAAGCCCATTTTCTGTCATGATTTTTTGTCATAGAAGTAGGACCCCACCACATCTATGATGATACCGGGTTTTGTCACAATTATCGTCATAGAAGTGTCATAAGCATGATAGAAAAAAGTTTCGTTCAGCCCAAAATGTCATGGATGTGTATTTTTCTGTAGTGCTACCGCTTACTCGTGGCCTTCTGGATTGGTTTGTGACTGAGCGGCAGTAGGGCAACGGTAGTGCCGATGTTGTGGTACTGCCGCCCTACTCCTCCTACCACTGTTGGTTCCTATCTAAAGCACCCTAAGTGGTAGTACCGCTAGGGCGGTGAGCGGTAGTACCGCTCCGGCTGCACTACGGTCTCATGGCTCTCTACTAGTTCACTTAGGTCTGGAACTATCGCCCGAGCGGTAGTACCGCTCCTAGAGCGGTAATGCCGCTTGTGTGAGGGATGTGGACAGAAAAACTGTCGGAGTAGTCCTCACTATATATATTGGGTCTTCTTCCGCAAGAAGACTTACCTCTTTCTTCCCCAAACTTCATTGTTGCTCAAAGCTCCATTTTCACTCGACCTCTGTCCCTAGCCAACCAATCTTATTGATTTTCTAGGGTTTTTGAGAGGGACCCGATCTACACTTCCACCAAGAGATATTTATTCCCCCCACTAATCCCTTGCGGATCTTGTTACTCTTGGGTGTTTGAGCACCCTAGACGGAAGAGGTCACCTCGGAGCCACAATCCATTGTGGTGAAGCTTCATGGTGGTGTTGGGATCCTCCAATTAAGTTGTGGAGATTGCTCCAACCTTGTTTATGAAGCTTCTGTTGCCACCTTCAAGGGCACCACTAGTGGAACCATGACATCTTGCATTATGCGAGGGCGTGAGGAGAATATGGTGGCCCTAGTGGCTTCTTGGGGGGGGGGGGTATTGTGCCTCCACACCACTCCAATGGAGTTGTACTTCCCCGTCAAGGGAAGGAACTTTGGTAACACATCCTTGTCTTCACCGGCTCCACTTGCACTTATCTCTTACCTTTACTTTGTGCAAGTGGTGTATCCTTTGCTTCCTTGTGTTGTAGTTGTTGCTAGAATCGTATAGGTTTGTTCACCTAGTTGCATATATAGACAACCTTTTTTTTGCTTAACCTAATTTGTTAAGAAAAGCTAAAAATTGGTGGTTGCCTATTCACCCCCTCTAGTCTACCATATCGATCCTTTCGATTATTATTATTATCTTAATTATCGAGGCAACCCCGCGCGGCAGATAGGGCCCGCCATAGGAGAACTGATTCTTGATGCAGGAATCATGCCGATCAAGATGTTATTTGGACACATTCCCACTTCAGTTCGTAACAAGTACATCTCGATGGGTAACTTCGAGCGCACAAATAAAGATCATATCTGGTCCCAACAAAAATACATGGTTGTAAGCATTAAGACCTCATACCCGTACCTCTTTTTATTTTAAGTGTTTGAGTCATCATTTGCTTAATTGATCTAGTCAAAAGCTGGAATTGACCCTTTAATGAAAGCTTGCTAAATACCATCGCTTCAAGGGAAGCTTCCTCTCATGGGTTCGATAACCCAGGGCCACCTCTGGGAAAATAGGTGAGGGATAATTTTCTGTTCCTTTATCGGATTACTAAAAAGGAGGTATCATAGCCCCGCTGTAGTTGTCGTCATATCCAGTTGAAGTTATGGCGGGTGTCAGCTCCAGCATCTGGCCATCATGGTTGCAGCTCTTGCCAAGTCATGGTCACCACTGAAAGCTCCGATGGTCGCAGTTCCAATATCCGGTGGTTGTTGTTCCAGCACCCACCAGTTGTGGTCACCATTGTAAGCTCCCCGTGTTCTCTCAACATTCATCCATCACAATTCCAACATATATCCATCACCATGCCAACATCAATGTGTCATGGTTCTAGTACCTAGCCATCGCCATTACAACATCCAGGTGTTGCAGTTGCAACACGCCACCGGTCATGTGGTCTCTGTTGGAAATATGCCCTAGAGGCAATAATAAATTGGGTATTATCATATTTCCTTGTTCATGATAATCGTTCATTATCCATGCTAGAATTGTATTGATTGGAAACTCAAATACATGTGTGGATACATAGACAACAAGATGTCCCTAGTCAGCCTCTACCGGACTAGCTCGTTGATCAAAGATGGCTATGGTTTCCTAGCCATAGACATGAGTTGTCATTTGATAATGGGATCACATCATTAGGAGAATGATGTTATGGACAAGACCCAAACTATAAACATAGCGTATGATCTTGTCAAGTTTATTGCTATCGTTTTCTGCATGTCAAGTATATGTTCCTATGACCATGAGATCATGCAACTCACTGACAACAGAGGAGTACCTTGTGTATATCAAATGTCGCAACGTAACTGGTTGACTATAAAGGTTCTCTACAGGTATCTTCGAGGGTGTCTGTTGAGTTGGCATGGATCAAGACTGGGATTTGTCACTCCGTATGATGGAGAGGTATCTCTGGGCCCTCTCGGTAATACAACATCACAAGAAGCTTGAAAGTAATGTGACTAGGGAGTTAGTCACGGGATCTTGTATTACGAAATGAGTAAAGGTACTTGCCGGTAACGAGATTGAACTAGATATGGAGATACCGACAATCGAATCTTGGGCAAGTAACATACCGATAGACAAAGGGAACTACATATGAGATTACCTGAATCCTTGACATCGAGGTTCGACTGATAATATCTCTGTAGAATATGTAGGAACCAATATGGGCATCTAGGTCCCACTATTGGTTATTGACTGTAGAGGTGCGTCGATCATGTCTGCATAGTTCTCGAACCCGCAGGGTCTACACACTTAACGTTTGGTGATGATATAAGTATAGTTGAGTCATTATGGTGGTTACCGAACATTTTTCGGAGTCCTGGATGAGATCCCGGACGTGATGAGGAACTCCCGAATGGTCCGGAGGTGAAGATTGATATATAGGATGAAGGGTATTAGAGCCACTGTTGGGGAACACAGTATTTCAAAAAAGTTCCTACGATCACGCAAGATCTATCTAGGAGATGCATAGCAACGAGATGGGAGAGTGTGTCCACGTACCTTCGTAGACCGAAAGAGGACGCATTTAGTAACGCAGTTGATGTAGTCGAACGTCTTCGCGATGCAACCGATCCTATCACCGAACGTACAGCACCTCCGTGTTTAGCACACGTTCATCTCGATGACGTCCCTCGAGCTCTTGATCCAGTTGTGGACGAGGGAGAGTTTCGTCAGCACGATGACATGTTGACGGTGATGATGAAGTTTCTGGCGCGGGGCTTCGCCTAAGCACTACAATGATATGACGGAGGTGTGTAACTGTGGAGGGGGGGCACCGCACACGGCTAAGAGAAAACTTGGTGTGCCTTTGGTGTGCCCCCTCCCACGTATATAAAGGAGGGGGGAAGAGGAGGCCAACCCAAGGGGGGGCGCGCCATAGGGGGGAGTCCTACTTGGACTCCCGGTCCAAGTAGGATTTGCACCCCCCCTTTCCTATTCCAACTAGGAGAAGGGGGAAGGAGGAAGAGGAGAGAAGGAAAGTGGGGGCGCCGCCCCCTCCCCTTGTCTAATTCGGATTGGCAAGGGGGGCACCACCTCCTGGCCGGCCCTCTCTCTTGTCCACTAAGGCCCATGTTGGCCCATTAACTTCC
>NC_041390.1:161050151-161051278 GCF_002162155.2 Triticum dicoccoides | reverse complement strand
GGGGGGGGGGGTTCCGATAACCCCGGTACTCCAAAACTTTTCGGTGTCTGAATGCAACCTTCCAATATATGAATCTTTACCTCTCAACCATTTCGAGACACCTCATCATGTCCGTGATCTCAACTGGGACTCCGAACAATCTTCGGTCATCAAAAACACATAACTCATAATACAAATCGTCATCGAACGCTAAGCGTGCGGACCCTACGGGTTCGAGAACTATGTAGACATGACCGAGACACATCTCCGGTCAATAACCAATAGCGAGACCTGGATGCTGTCACATCCTAGCTAGCCATGCATTAGAGTGTTGCATCATGTTTACTCTTTCATCAGAAACCTGAAATGGGGATGACAGAACCCCCAGTCCCCTCTGAAACCAATTAGGGTTTACTAAAAACTTTTTCAATGAACCTGAAATGCCCTTCTAAAATGCCCATCATTTTTGTCCTGGTTCAGAACCTCTGCCAAAAGTGATGCACATTTTCCTAGGCCATCCTAGGGTTTTTGAATTAAATCATAAATATTTGAATTTGAGCATTTAAAATTATATAAAATATTTAAATGCTCAAATATCTCCAAACTAAAATGTTTCATGTTGGAAATAATCCAACTATGGACCAGGAGTAGTTTGGTGATTTTAGGAGTTGCCTAAGTATTTTATTTAATTCAACAAAGTTGCAGAAGTATTAAAAAAACAGAAAACAGAAAGAAAATGGAAAACTTACCTGACGCCTGCTCCCGGCCCACTTGCCGGCCCAGCCCAGCGCCGCTCCAGCGAGCTGCTTGCCGGCCAGGCAGGCAGGCAGGTGCCCGACGGCGACCGCAGCGCGCGCCACGCACCTGCTCGCCGCCTCGCCGCTCCCCGCGCCCGGTGACGTCGTGGACCGGCCTCCCTCGCTCCCCCGAACCCCCCAGACACCCCCTCTCCTCTCCAGCTCCTCCCCCTCGCGCTCCCCCGCCATGACCGACGCCACCATCGCCGTGCCTTCGTCGTAGCCGTGCTCCCCGCCGCCCGTGCGTCCTCTCATCGTGTCCAGGAGCTCCGCCGCTGTCCACTCCATCGAGCAAGCCGAGCCCCGAGCGCTCGCAACGCCCGAGTCCACCGCAACGACCTCGCCCGAACC
>NC_041390.1:161024995-161050141 GCF_002162155.2 Triticum dicoccoides | reverse complement strand
CTCCAGCTCCTCCCCCTCGCGCTCCCCCGCCATGACCGACGCCACCATCGCCGTGCCTTCGTCGTAGCCGTGCTCCCCGCCGCTCGTGCGTCCTCTCATCGTGTTCAGGAGCTCCGCCGCTGTCCACTCCATCGAGCAAGCCGAGCCCCGAGCGCTCGCAACGCCTGAGTCCACCGCAACGACCTCGCCCGAACCGCCGTCGCCGGAGATCCCCTTCAACGCCGTCGTCGCTCCGGTCCATCTCCGGCCGCACCAAGGGCTTCGTCGCACTCACTGTGAGCTTAGCCATCTTCCCCCCTCCTTTTCTTGCCCCCGAGCTGTGTAGCGACCTCCCGGAGCTCAACCGCACCCACTGCCGTGGAGCTCGTCGCCGACGTGCTCCCGGTCACCCTCCGACCACTCCACGGTGTCCATCATGCTCACCGTGTCACTTAGCACCTAGCTAGCTACTCCCCGCGCCTCACCGACCCCTCTAGCGTCAAGTTCGTCTTCGGCCGAACCCCGGTGGCCGCCAAAGTCGTCGCCGGCGCCAACTCCGGCCACCCCGACCCCAACGGACTCCACCAAGAGCTGCGGCTCGTCCTCAGCTCCACTCCGGTGGTCTCCACGACCCATTTGGTGGCCGAAACAGCCAAAACCACTTCCGCCGCCGCGTTGGGCTCGCCGGCGGCTAAACGCCGGTGCAGCCGACCCGGGTTTGACCACGGGTGGGCCCTGGTTGACTCCCCTGAGTCAATGACAGGTGGGGCCCAGCCCTGCTAATTAAACAGGTTTAGTTTAATTAAATTCTAATTAATCTAATCACACTGACACGCGGGACCCACTGTCAGGTTTGATCCGGACGTGTCCCGTTGACCTGCTGACGTCACACTGACGTCAGGCTGACGCAATAATTGATTTTCTGGAATTAATCTAATATAGGAAATTCCAGAATATAGTTTAAACTTTAGAAATTCATAACTTTTATTCTGTAACTCCAAATCAGACAAATTATATATGAAAAATGATCAGAAAAATCCAATCTATCCATCTGTACTATTTTCATGCATGATTAAACAAGTTAACCTGATGTTTAATGCAGAACAAGGAAAAACACTTTAAAAGGCCATGTTTGAGTTTGAAATTTGAATCTTTGATTCAAATTGGTTCAAACCCTTCTGGTCTCAGTTGCATTAGCCCAACACACTCATATTGCTATGTTTCATGCATGCATCATATTGTTGCATGTTGTTTGGTGATGGTTGTGTATCGGTGTTCTTTGCGGCAGGTTCTGCCTCCGAGGAGTACCGTGATTACCCTAACGAAGAACCGTATCAGTGCATCGAACCATCAGGCAAGCAACCAACCATTTGATCATATCGATACAATCCCATGTTCTCGCTCCTGCTCTCTTTTACTGCATTAAGACAACGCGTTTCAAACTGCTGTGTGCTACGGTAGTTGAACCCATTTCCTCTGCATGACCTGTCATTGCCACAGTAACTAGATGAAACCCACTAGCATGTGTAGGAGTTGATTGAGCCATATGTATGTGTTGTTCCTACCTTGCTATGCCTGCTATGCTTAGAGTCGTGTCAGGTCTGGTTCATCTGGATGATGGGCTAGAGTGAAATGATTATGTCGGTAATGAGAGTGGTGTGGTGAACACGATTTGGTAAAGGTATCGATGAGAGGCCATGTAGGAGTACATGGTGGGTTGTTTCATTGAAGCCGACCTTAAGCACTGAGATCTGTATGTGTGATTTAAGAATCAGCTACTACCATGCATTGGGCCCGAAACCAATGGACCCTCTCGGCTTCTTATTCACCCTAGTTCTCCGTCCATGAGTTGCAAGTAGTTTCTGGTGTTTGTAGCCTACTGGAGGCCGTGGACAGCGCTGACCGTAGGGGTGGGCTGTGATGCGGTAGGTACGTGGCACGGTGTACCGAATACCCGTTAGGTATCTCGGGAACCCTGTTCACATCGTTCGGGGCCGTATGGGAAACCTCGGCCGGACTCCCTGCGGATGGAACCTGGATAGGCGATAAACCTGGACTAGAGGCTTAGGTGTTTAGGTAGGTCGTGGTCTACACCCACGTCGGCTTTCGCTTGAAGTCTGCCGAGCACATGTCGTGTGCAGACGCTAAGTGGTGGAAACATGTATGAAGAAGTACACCCCTGCAGGGTTATCATGATCTATTCGAATAGCCGCGTCCGCGGTAAAGGACTACTTGGTTGCCTATACAGTTCATAGACAAGTAAATGGAAACTACTAAAAGCCTCAAGATAAGTGTGAGTGCCGAGGATGGCTCTTCCGTAGGAAGACGGAGGTGGATCCTCGGTAGTGTATTGAAGTGGTGAGTAGTGGACTCGTGTGTGCAAAACCATTTCAAGTTGGAGTCTCGTAAGTTAGCCTAGCCAAGAGTCAAAGCTGGCTTGCTGCAATAACTCCACCAACCCTTCTTGATAATATGCATGTATGTAGGATCTGATGTAAGTCTTGCTGAGTACCTTTGTACTCATGTTGCTATAATTTACATTTTTACAGAAGATGCTGCAACCCCTTCTGATGGGTTCTACGTAGACGTTGACATCAATGAGTAGGCTAAGGCCCAGGTGGTGATCCTGAGCTTGTGAAGGACCACGTATTATAGCTAGGCTTTCCAAGCCTCTTTTATTTCTCCAAGTTGTCTGTACTCAGACAAGTTACTTCCGCTGCTGGTTTGTATGACGGTATGACTTGAATGCTGGGTCGTGTGACCCGTACCTTTGTGTGTGTTATGTATGGCTCTCTGAGCCTTAAATAAAGTACTTGTGTCGTAGAGTCATGTTGTGATGCCTTGTTGTATTTGCACATATCGAGCATATTGTGTGTATGATTGAAATGCTTGGTATGTGTGGGATCTGACTATCTAGTTGTTTACCTTAGTAGCCTCTCTTACCGGGAAATGTCTCCTAGTGTTACCACTGAGCCATGGTAGCTTGCTACTGCTCTGGAACATTTAGGCTGGCCGGCATGTGTCCTTCTTCGTTCCTGTGTCTGTCCCTCCGGGGAAATGTCACACATTGAGTATCGGAGTCCTGTTAGCCCGCTACAGCCCGGTTTACCGGAGTCCTGCTAGCCCAGTGCTACAGCCCGGACCCACTTGCTGATGACCGACACGTTCGTTGCTGGGTCATGGATGCCTGTCCCTGTAAGCCTGTGCCACTTTGGGTTTACGACTAGTCATGTCAGCCCGGGCTCTTTATCATATGGATGCTAGCGACACTATCATATACGTGTGCCAAAAGGCGCAAACGGTCCCGGGCAAAGGTAAGGCGACACCCGTGGGGATACCGTGCGTGAGGCCGCAAAGTGATATGAGGTGTTACAAGCTAGATCGATGTGACATCGAGTCGGGGTCCTGACAGCGTTGGCATCAGAGCCGGACTGCCTGTAGGTTCTCCAAGCCAAACTGGTCGATGTTGAGTCTAGAAATTCTTTAGTTATATGTAGGGGAATTGTTTGTGGGTGGAACGTAAGGCTCTTTTTACTCCTTTATCTTATGACATTCTGATCTGAGTCAGTCTATTCTTCCACCGGGGGTTAAGGAATTAGGATCTATTCTCTCTATCAGGATCACGTGTTACTAATCAGTAGTACCTTATAGGTTTGATGTATACAAGCCTAGTTCAGTTCTACCACCACATTATGTTGTTAGGATGGACTCAGAACCTTGATATGATGATGTTGAGTGTGTATGAAATCCTTTGTCAAATGTCTCAAAATCCTTCTTGAGCATTTACAGCTGTTATGCTGCCGAATTTTGCTAGAAATTCTAATGCCTTTGCATTATGATTGTGCTTTCAGATGGCCACTCGCGACCTCAATCAAGTGGTTCGCCTGACTCGATGCCTAGATGTACCCGGCCATACTGCCATGTTGGTCAGGGTAATGACTGAGGCTGGATACCGTTGGTATCCCGAGTACACAGTCGAAGAGCAATTCCGAGACTTTAATCAAAGCCAGTATCTCTGCACTGTCAGGATATTTCCATCTTATCCTGGGTCCATCGAGCCCCTTCACTGCTCCTATGGACTCGGGGTTACTATTGAGATGGCTGTGCAGGACGCCGCCTACTCTATGATGACCATCATGCGAGTCAGGTCTGGCCTATTTCGGGACTCTGACTTCCGGTATATGCCAGGATCACTCCCGGGAGCACAAGGGTATCTCCAGGCTATCTATGCTGACCCCACTCAGGAGGATTCACGGACTCGCACTACTGCTGAGATGCTCGAGGATAAGGACCGTGAAAATCGGGCCTTGAGGTTAGAGCTCTTCAATACCCGTGCTCACCATTGGGCCACATTGACTCGGTTTGCACCGGCGGTGCAAGCTGGATATTCGGATATGCGCGATCTCTATCCTGTGAGATCTGCTCTGCCAGACGTGATGGGTTGGCGTGATGTAGGAGGCATCACCCCACCTCGCGGTCCCCGCAGGCCACCGTCTGTTGGTCCAAGACCTCATCCTAGCCCCTATGGTCCACAAGCTCCGCGAGATCGTCTGTTTCCGGATGATCATGTTGAGCTTCCAGGCTATGGAGGTGATTTCTACGAGGACTACTACGGATCGGTCTGAGTTAGTGGTAGTATCACTAGTTCGTGTTAGCTGTGTCGTCTATCGTCCTGCGTGACTCGTGGGATATGACCTAGCTGTATCGCCTTCCGGAGGTGTAGAAAAATAATTTATAGGAGCTTGGAATGCCTCCGATGAGATGTAATCCTCTTCTCACCGTAATAGTACCTTGTTTGGTCTTGTACTAAACCCTGTATGGTGTGTATGACGATGGAATAAAGAAGCAGTTTCTGTATCTACCATGTCATACGGATGATCATCTTGCATTCCGAGTTATTCCTTACATTCTGTATCCTATGTCGGAATTTTATCATTCTGACTAAATCATTGTCTTGTTTACCTAGGATGGTCAACACGCGCACTAACCCTGCTCCTCAAGAGCAGGCCGAAGGCAGTGAAGTCAGGAATGCAAATCTGCCTCATCCTCCTTCCCTAGCCGAGGTTATGATGGAAGCCGAAAGAAACAAGCGGGAGACCAACCGTTTGTTGGAGCGTATTGAACAGAACACAGCACACCATCAGAGGACTAACGTGGTGTCACTCAGTGATTTCATCAAGTTACATCCACCCACGTTCCACCACTCCGTCGAGCCTCTCGACGCTGATGACTGGCTTCGCAGTATTTCTCACAAACTGCGTTCCGCGCTGGTAGCTGAGGCTGACAAGGTCACCTTTGCTGCATATCATCTTGAAGGCCCCGCCAGTCTATGGTGGGAGAATTATGGAGCTATGCGCCCAGCGGGCCATGTCACTACTTGGGCTGAATTCAGCGAGGCTTTCCGTGAACATCACATTCCGGAGGGTCTCATGGATCGTAAACGTGAGGAATTTTGCAGTTTCACTCAGGGCCGACTCTCTGTGGATGTTTACAGCAGGGAATTCGGTAACCTCGCACGATATGCAACTGAGGAAGTTTCTACTGATGCCAAGAAGCAAGCAAGGTTCCGTAAGGGACTTAGTCCTGAGCTTCGCCGCGACCTCCGTCTGCATGAGTGCACATCTTTTCAGAAACTTGTTAACAAGGCCATCAGTGCTGAGACTGGTCAGACTGATTATGACGCAACACGCAAGCATGGCCGTGACATGGGTTCCTCATCCGGTGCTGGTCCTCAGAAGCGCCGCGTGTGGGTGCCCAACACCGCCCTGCCACCCAGGTTCACACCGAGGCCATCCTTCCAGGCGCCTCGCCCCATTCAATAGTCTGCACCAGCCAAACCCTATGGGGGTCCAACCAATAGTGCTCCTCCACGCACCAGTTCCGTGACTTGTTTCAAGTGTGGGGAATCTGGCCACTATATGCGTGAGTGTCCCCAGACCAACCCCAACCAATCTGCTAAAGCTGTTGGCCGTGGCAAGCCGACAGGGAAAGTGTTCCACGCCAAGCCGGCCACCGCTACACGTGGCCATGTCAACTGTATCTCTGCCGAAGAAGCTCAAGAGGATCCCAGCGTCGTCCTCGGTACGCTCCTTGTTAATTTCCACCCGGCATCTGTTCTTTTCGATACAGGAGCCTCTCATTCATTTATATCCGAGAACTATGCTCGTTTGCATAACACCGCATTCTGTGACATGCCATCCACTATGGAAATATCTACTCCCGGTTCTAGATGGCAGACCTCCAGGGTAAGTTATGGAAATGAAATCCAAGTCGACAGACTTGTTTTCCTTGCATCTTTGATAGCTCTCAAATTTTCAGATATTGATATCATTTTGGGTATGGACTGGATGTCAGCTCATCATGCCAAAATTGATTGCTTCTCTAGGACTGTTCAACTCACTCATCCTTCGGGCAAGATAGTCAATCTCTTGACCCGGTTAGCCGAGCGACAATTATATTCTCTTAACGCCAGCCCTTTGCCAGACCTTCAGGACGTTCCGGTAGTCCGTGACTTTCCGGATGTCTTCCTAGAGGAATTGCCAGGTGTTCCACCTGACAGGGATGTTGAGTTCGTAATAGACCTCATTCCAGGAACCGTTCCGATTGCTAGAAGACCTTATAAGATGGCACCACTAGAACTAGCCGAGCTTAAGAAACAACTCGATGAGTCCTTGAAAAAGGGTTTCATCCGACCTAGTTCATCTCCGTGGGCTTGCCCCGCCCTCTTCGTCAAGAAGAAGGATGGTACGGACCGGATGGTTGTAGATTACCGACCTGTCAATTTGGTCACAATCAAGAACAAATATCCGCTCCCCAGGATCAACGACCTGTATGATCAGCTCGCTGGATCCTCAGTCTTCTCCAAGATGGATTTGAGGTTGGGCTACCATCAAATCAAAATCAGAAACGGGGACATTCCTAAAACGGCCTTTGTTACTCGTTATGGCCAATACGAGTACACCGTCATGTCCTTCGGTTTAACCAACGCTCCAGCCACCTTTTCTTGGTTAATGAACTCAATCTTCATGGAGTATTTGGATAAATTCGTCGTGGTTTATCTCGATGATATACTCATCTACTCCAAGAACGAGGAAGAACATGCCGAACATCTAAGGCTAGTGTTGAAGAAACTTCGAGAGCATCGCCTTTATGCCAAATTTTCTAAATGTGAATTCTGGTTGTCGGAAGTGACCTATCTGGGTCATGTAATATCTGGTAAAGGTATTGCTGTTAACCCTGAGCGAGTTCAAGCCGTCCTTAATTGGACTCCACCTGAATCGGTCAAGCAAGTTCGGAGTTTTCTAGGCTTAGCGAGCTATTGCCGTCGCTTTGTCGAAAACTTCTCCAAAGTTGCTAAACCTCTAACCGAACTCCTCAAGAAAGATAAGAAGTTCGAATGGACTCCACAATGTGAGCACAGCTTTCAGGAACTGAAAAGACGCCTGACTTCTGCTCCCGTACTGGTACCGCCAAACTTCTCTAAGGACTTTGTTATCTACTGCGACGCCTCGCGACAAGGATTAGGTTGCATTCTCATGCAAGATCGACATGTAATTGCTTACACTTCACGGCAACTGCACCCACATGAGGAGAATTATCCTACTCATGATCTAGAGCTTGCAGCCGTAGTCTATGCACTTAAGACCTGGCGACATTACCTCCTCGGTAACCGTTGCAAAATTTTCACTGATCACCAAAGTCTGAAGTACATTTTCACCCAACTGGATTTGAATCTCAGGCAAAGACGTTGGGTTGAGTTGATCACAGATTTCGACTTAGGAATAACTTACACCCCAGGGAAAGCCAATGTCATGGCTGATGCGCTAAGTCGTAAATCTTATTGTAACAACCTGATGTTACAACAAAGTCAACCGCTTCTCCATGAGGAATTTCGGAAGCTTAACCTTCACATTGTTCCTCAAGGATTTCTTTCCACCTTGGTAGCAAAACCTACCCTTACGGATCAAATCATCGCTGCCCAAAAGCGAGATAAGGGAATATCTAAAATCAAAGAGAACATTGCTAGCGGAGGTGCTAGTTGTTTCTCCACAAATGATCATGGTGTTGTGTACTTTGAGAACCGTTTAGTGGTTCCCAAGAACCAGCATCTACGACAGTTAATTCTTAAGGAGGCTCATGAATCCCCTCTCACCATTCATCCCGGTAGTACCAAGATGTATCAGGACCTACGCCAGAGGTTCTGGTGGACTAGGATGAAGAGAGAAATTGCTCAGTATATTGCTAGCTGCGACGTCTGCCGTCATGTAAAAGCAGAGCATCAACAGCCTGCTGGCACCCTTCAACCCTTAGCTATTCCTGAATGGAAATGGGATAAAATTGGTATGGATTTCATTACCGGTTTTCCCAGGACCAAGAGAGGGAATAATGCTATTTTCGTCGTTGTCGATCGTCTTTCCAAAGTAGCCCATTTCTTACCTGTTCGCGAGAGTATAACTGCTGGTCAGCTGGCAGACTTATACATCTCCCGAATAGTGTCTCTCCATGGTGTTCCCTTGGAAATTAACTCGGATAGAGGAAGTCTTTTCACCTCTCGATTTTGGGGAAAGTTTCCAAAACGCTATGGGAACCCGCCTTTCCTTTAGCACCGCTTTTCACCCTCAATCGAGTGGTCAAGTGGAACGCGTCAACCAGATCCTAGAAGACATGCTTCGAGCCTCTGTTATCTCATTCGGAATGGATTGGGAGAAGTGCCTTCCATTTGCCGAATTCGCTTACAACAACAGCTATCAATCTAGCTTGGGTAAAGCCCCTTTTGAAGTTCTCTATGGACGACGGTGTCGAACACCCCTTAACTGGTCAGAGACCGGGGAAAGACAATTCTTTGGCCCGGATATGATTCAGGAAGCAGAAGAGCAAGTTCGCATCGTTCGTGAAAAGTTGAAAATAGCCCAATCTCGTCAAAAGAGTCAATATGACCGAAAACATAAGGCTATGACTTTCGAGGTTGACGAGAAGGCTTACCTTCGGGTTACCCCTCTGGAGGGAACCCATCGTTTCGGTATCAAAGGCAAATTAGCTCCTCGTTACATTGGACCTTTTCGCATTCTCGCTAAACGAGGAGAAGTTGCCTACCAGTTGGAACTACCTCCGCACCTCTCCAGAGTCCACGATGTCTTCCACGTTTCTCAACTCAGGCGTTGCTTCTCGGATCCTACCCGTGGAGTGGACCACGAAATGCTTGATCTCCAAGATAATCTTACATATCGAGAGTACCCCATTCGTATCCTCGATCAGGCCGAGCGTACCACTCGACGTCATAATATCAAGTTTCTCAAAGTACAATGGTCGCACCATTCTGAGGATGAAGCAACTTGGGAAAGGGAGGATCGTCTTCGACTTGAGTATCCCGCCTTCTTTCCAGAGGAACCCAAATCTCGGGACGAGATTCTTTTGAGTGGGGGTGAGTTGTCACATCCTAGCTAGCCATGCATTAGAGTGTTGCATCATGTTTACTCTTTCATCAGAAACCTGAAATGGGGATGACAGAACCCCCAGTCCCCTCTGAAACCAATTAGGGTTTACTAAAAACTTTTTCAATGAACCTGAAATGCCCTTCTAAAATGCCCATCATTTTTGTCCTGGTTCAGAACCTCTGCCAAAAGTGATGCACATTTTCCTAGGCCATCTTAGGGTTTTTGAATTAAATCATAAATATTTGAATTTGGGCATTTAAAATTATATAAAGTATTTAAATGCTCAAATATCTCCAAACTAAAATGTTTCATGTTGGAAATAATCCAACTATGGACCAGGAGTAGTTTGGTGATTTTAGGAGTTGCCTAAGTATTTTATTTAATTCAACAAAGTTGCAGAAGTATTAAAAAAACAGAAAACAGAAAGAAAATGGAAAACTTACCTGACGCCTGCTCCCGGCCCACCTGCCGGCCCAGCCCAGCGCCGCTCCAGCGAGCTGCTTGCCGACCAGGCAGGCAGGCAGGTGCCCGACGGCGACGGCAGCGCGCGCCACGCACCTGCTCGCCGCCTCGCCGCTCCCCGCGCCCGGTGACATCGTGGACCGGCCTCCCTCGCTCCCCCGAACCCCCCAGACACCCCCTCTCCTCTCCAGCTCCTCCCCCTCGCGCTCCCCCGCCATGACCGACGCCACCATCGCCGTGCCTTCGTCGTAGCCGTGCTCCCCGCCGCCCGTGCGTCCTCTCATCGTGTCCAGGAGCTCCGCCGCTGTCCACTCCATCGAGCAAGCCGAGCCCCGAGCGCTCGCAACGCCCGAGTCCACCGCAACGACCTCGCCCGAACCACCGTCGCCGGAGATCCCCTTCAACGCTGTCGTCGCTCCGGTCCATCTCCGGCCGCACCAAGGGCTTCGTCGCACTCACTGTGAGCTTAGCCATCTTCCCCCCTCCTTTTCTTGCTCCTGAGCTGTGTAGCGACCTCCCGGAGCTCAACCGCACCCACCGCCGTGGAGCTCGTCGCCGACGTGCTCCCGGTCACCCTCCGACCACTCCACGGTGTCCATCATGCTCACCGTGTCACTTAGCACCTAGCTAGCTACGCCCCGCGCCTCACCGACCCCTCTAGCGTCAAGTTCGTATTCGGCCGAACCACGGTGGCCGCCAAAGTCGTCGCCGGCGCCAACTCCGGCCACCCCGACCCCAACGGACTCCACCAAGAGCTGCGGCTCGTCCTCAGCTCCACTCCGATGGTCTCCGCGACCCATTTGGTGGCCGAAACAGCCAAAACCACTTCCGCCGCCGCGTCGGGCTCGCCGGCGGCTAAACGCCGGTGCAGCCGACCCGGGTTTGACCACGGGTGGGCCCTGGTTGACTCCCCTGAGTCAATGACAGGTGGGGCCCAGCCCTGCTAATTAAACAGGTTTAGTTTAATTAAATTCTAATTAATCTAATCACACTGACACGCGGACCCACTGTCAGGTTTGACCCGGACGTGTCCCGTTGACCTGCTGACGTCACACTGACGTCAGGCTGACGCAATAATTGATTTTCTGGAATTAATCTAATATAGGAAATTCCAGAATATAGTTTAAACTTTAAAAATTTATAACTTTTATTCTGTAACTCCAAATCAGACAAATTATATATGAAAAATGATCAGAAAAATCCAATCTATCCATCTGTACTATTTTCATGCATGATTAAACAAGTTAACCTGATGTTTAATGCAGAACAAGGAAAAACACTTTAAAAGGCCATGTTTGAGTTTGAAATTTGAATCTTTGATTCAAATTGGTTCAAACCCTTCTGGTCTCAGTTGCATTAGCCCAACACACTCGTATTGCTATGTTTCATGCATGCATCATATTGTTGCACGTTGTTTGGTGATGGTTGTGTATCGGTGTTCTTTGCGGCAGGTTCTGTGTCAGGACCCCGACTCAATGCCACATCGATCTAGCATGTAACACCTCATATCACTTTGCGGCCTCACGCACGGTATTCCCACGGGTGTCGCCTTACCTTAGCCGGGGACCGTTTGCGCCTTTTGGCACACGTATATGACGGTGTCGCTAGCATCCATATGATAAGGAGCCCGGGCTGACATGGCTAGTCGTAAACCCAAAGTGGCACAGACTTACAGGGACAGGCATCCATGACCCAGCATCCGAACGTGTCGGTCATCAGCGAGTGAATCCAGGCTGTAGCACTGGGCTAACAAGACTCCGGTGAACCGGGCTGTAGCAGGCTAACAGGACTCCGGTATTCATCGCGTGACATTTCCCCGAAGGGACAGACACAGGAACGAAGAAGGACACATGCCGGCCAGCCTAAGTGTTCCGGAGCAGTAGCAAGCTACCATGGCTCGGTGAAACACTAGGAGACATTTCCCCATAAGAGAGGCTACTAAAGATAAACAACTAGATGGTCAGATCCCACACATACCAAGCATTTCAATAGCATACACACAATATGCTCGATATGTGCAAATACAACATGTCATCACAACATGACTCTATGACTCAAGTAATTTATTCAATAGGCTCCGAGGAGCGAGATATTACAAACAGGGGTCTCATGACCCAACATTCAGAGCATACAAATCAAAGCACAAACGGAAGCTATCATGTCTGAGTACAGACGTCTATAAATGAAAAAGGCTGAAAGCCTGACTATCTACCAGATCCTGCCGAGGCACAAGATCGTAGCTGAGGTAACAAGCTAAACATCGAAGTCCACGTGGAACTACTAGTGAGACTGAAGTCTCTCTGCAAAACATAAAATAGGCAAACGTGAGTACAAATGTACCCAGCAAGACTTACATCAGAACTAACTACATATGCATCATTATCAACAAAGGGATGGTGGGGTTTAACTGCAGCAAGCCAGCTTTGACTCGGTGGCTATCCTAAACTACGACTGCAAGCGACTCTTTTGAGGTGGCGCACACGAGTCCACATATTCACCATATCAATACACCACTATGGATCCGCTCCCGTCTCCCTACGAGAACGCCATCCATAGCACTCACGCTTATCTTGCACATTTTAAAGTATCCTCTTTCACTTGTCTATGAACTGATATAAGCAATCCAGAAGTCCTTTTCCGCGGACACGGCTATTCGAATAGATGATGTTAACCCTGCAGGGGTGTACTTCTTCATACATGTTTCCACCACTTAGCGTCTGCACACGACATGTGCTCGGCAGACTTCAAGCGAAAGCCTACGTGGGTGTAGACCACGACCTACCTAAACACTCAAGTCTCTAGTCCAGGTTTATCGCCTATTCGGGTTCCATCCATGAGGAGATCCGACCGGAGTTTCGCTCACAGCCCCAAACGATGTGAACAGGGTTCCCGAGATACCAAACGGGCATCCGGTACACCGTGCCACGTACCTACCGCATCACAGCCCACCCCTACGGTCAGCGCTGTCCACGGCCTCCAGTAAGCTACAAACACCAGAAACTACTTGCAACTCCTGGACAGAGGACGAGGGTGAATAAGAAGTCGAGCGGGGTCATATTTCAGGGCCCAATGTATGGTAGTAGCTGAATCATGGATCACAAACACAGAACTCAGTTCCTAAGGACGGCTTCAATGAGACAACCCACCATGTACTCCTACATGGCCTCTCACCGACACCTTTTACCAAATCGTGTTCACACACTTAGCTCACACATGGTAGGACATGTTCACACACCTCTGATTCATCCCCGATGAATCAGACCTGACTCAACTCTAAGCAGTAGCAGGCATGACAAACAAACATGAATGAGTAGGCACAACAGGGCTCAAACAACTCCTACTCATGCTAGTGGGTTTCATCTATTTACTGTGGCAATGACAGGTCATGCAAAGGATAAAGGGGTTCAGCTACCGCAGCAAGTAATAGATGAATCGATGTTGTCCTAATGCAGTAAAAAGGAGCAGGAGCGAGAGAGTAGGATTGTATCGGAATGAACAAGGGGGGTTTTGCTTGCCTGGCACTTCTGAAGATAACATTGAGTCTTCATCAGTGTCAACGATCACATCATCGGTATCACGTCTATCGAGAGGGGACAAATACCGGCAACACAGAAGGGAACACAATCAATGCAATGCACAATATGATGCATCATCATGACATGGCAAAATGAATGTGTTATGAGCTAATGCAACTAGCAATAGATTAAATGAAGTTGGTTTGAATACAAGATTCAAATTCAAACTCCATATGTGATTATTTAAATGCCCTTTAATTGATTTGTGCTAAACAGCATCTATAAGTTGTTCTAACATGCATGGAAATGGTACAGATGGATTCCTTGAATTTTTCTGATAATTTTTCATATATAAATTATTTAATTTGGAGTTACGGTTAATTTTCTATGATTTATTGAAGTTTTAGCTATTTTCTGGAATTTCCTGATTATTTTTAAATCCAGAAATTACTTATTGCGTCAGCATGACATCATCATGACGTCAGCAGGGTCAACTGGGCTGGCTCGGGTCAAACCTGACGTGTGGGGTCCACACGTCAGTGACACAGAAGCTAATCCCGCGTTGACTCGGGCTTTGACCCGCTACGGGGCCCGCTGTCAGTGTCTGTTAGTGTGTTAATGGGAGGGGGATTAGCCGCTAATGACGGTTCACGTCAGATGCGCCGGCGGTTGGACGACGGCGACGATCAGAGCGGCGGTGGCTCGCCGGAGTTGCGCCAGAGACGACGGTTCGACGCGCCGGGGGCACCAGAGGATAGCCCGTGCCCGCGCGCATCTAGGGGAACCATCGGGAGGTGCGGGGGTGGACGGAGTTCGCCGGAGGCGAGGTTGTGGCGGCGGCCGGAGTTCGGCGCCGATGGAAACGACGACACCGTGCACGGGAGGAGCTACGGTTAGCATCTACGTGTTCTACAAAAGCTCACGAACCCAACGGAGGCACGCACGGGACCAAATGGCCACCGGAGCCTCGTCGGCGATGAGCTTGTGCGGCGGCGTACTGTCGGGGAAGAGAGGCGCAGCGGCTACGGCATGCTAGAGAGAAAACGGAGAGGGGGAGGATGATTAGGAGCTCACGTGGAGTGCAGTGGTGGCCTCGGCGTGTTCGGGGAAGCTCGGACGGCGACGAATCGACGGCGACCATCGGCGGCGGTCGAGGACGAAGACGATGGCGTGGAGGCAAAGCAGAGCTTCCCGAGGGGCTTGGCTCGGTGGGGAGGAAGAGGGGGTCGGGGCGGAGCTCGTGGGTGTGTCGGAGCGGCTCGGGGGTGGCGGTGGCCGCGAGGGAGCTCGTCGGTGGCGGCGGCTCCGTTCGGGCGAGTGAGAGAGAGAGGTCCAGGGTAGAGGATGAGGACGCGGGAGAGTGAGGGAGAGAGGCAGGGAGGTGCGTGGCGTCGCTAGGAGGGGCCGGGGAAGAGCCAGGCAGGCAGGGAGGGAGGAGGTGGCCGGCGCGGGGCGGCCACGCGCCTCCGTCCTTCTGGCGAGGGAGGAAGACGACAGGGAGGAGGCGGTGGTGGGCTGGGCCGCTGCTGGGCTGCACAGTGTTGGGCTGCGGGTGGGCTGCCAGGTAACTTCCTTCTCTCTCTCTGTCTTTTATTTCTGTTCTGTTTTTCTTTTATTTAATCTGTTTTGCCAATGTTTTGAATTTAAAAATAATTCAGACAATGCCAAAAACTCCTCTGAAAATATTTATGCTGCTTAATGGACTTTTCCAAAAGCACATAAAATGTTTCAGGGTATTTGGAAATATATTCTATACAAGTTATGAATATAGTTCCAAATGCAAATAAAGTAATGATTTAAATTCAGTGCTCAAAATATTCCTCAAAAATGTTCATTATTTTTGGTTTGGTGCAGAACCCTTGCCAAAATATAACCAACATTATTTAAGGCCATTTTGAAAACATTGAATGCATTTACCAGGGTTCTTTGCCCCTCTTTTATTTTAAGTTTTGAGGCTTCCAAAATTCCTCAGTTCAAGTTTCAGAAATTTAAATATGATGCCTGGATGAAGATGCAACTATTTACAATCAATATTCTAGGGCTGTGACAACTCACCCCCACTAAACAAAAATCTCGTCCCGAGATTCAAGTGTAGGGTAAGGTGAAGGGGGAACGCAAACTAGCACAATCTTCACGATCCAGTTGCACTTCAAATGGACGTTGATTCGTTCACCATCATTGTCTCGAAGTCTTGCTCTGAGAACTCCAACTAACATGACAACGAGAGGAAAAGAGAGACCCTAAAAGAATGGTTCTTCTCGAAGGTCGAACAACTCAGGATTAACTCACGGAATGAGACATAGCAACATCTCTCGAGCTGAGAGGCGAAGCACACATCCATAGGAATGGAGTGAAGCAGATGACGAAGGTTCACTAGGTAGACAACAATTTCACGCTTAAGAAGGTGGTAAACAATTGTCAACGTAGCGAGGATTTGAATTGCCATGATACCATAACGATGCACCTTAGGGAAGGTGACTTGTAGATATATCCCCTTAAGTGGCAAAAAGAATTACTTTTGATTCAGAGATCATTGAAACTCTTTAAACCAG
The DNA here is from genome assembly GCF_002162155.2 of Triticum dicoccoides. Lineage (NCBI taxonomy): Eukaryota > Viridiplantae > Streptophyta > Magnoliopsida > Poales > Poaceae > Triticum > Triticum dicoccoides. The sequence goes on along the minus strand of NC_041390.1, from coordinate 161,034,199 downwards.
CCTAAGACAATTCTCAAGCGATTGTTTGAGGGGGTTGGTAGAATGGCATACTCAAACTTGGATGATGTCGATTACCTTGTTGAAGACAACGCAATGGATGAATTTGCTTATCACCGGAAATGGAAGAGACCCATGGTAGAATGGCACATTGGTGGTGCAAGCTGGGAACAAAATGCAAATGCTGGGAATGATTCTGGTAACTGGGGAAGAGCCCAACAATAGGGAGTGAATTCACTGTTTGAAGAGGTCATAGCATTGCCGAGGAAACTGAGAGGAATCCCAGTTAGTGCCGATGATAACACGTAGCGCTTGTGCGTGCTCTCAAGAACTTGAGCATTTCCACATTCATCAAGGTTTTACCAACATCCGTGTCAAGGGTCCGGTAAACAACTTACTACCATGATGAATGGTGATGGAGGATGCAGATGCAAAGGAAGATAACACTTTCTCAGATTTCATCTTAGCGAGGCCAAGGAAATAAAATCTGGATGATCGACCGAGAGACATTTAGCACTCCGCTTCTAATGTTCTCCTTGATGTGCTAGTGTAACCCATTCATAGATATGGTTTGATATCTAGAACATCAAGTAAAAGGTCGGACTTCGGGATCTCAGAAATCCATAGGGGCAACTAGGGAGTAAACCCTACGAAATCCCTATGGGGAGGTGGCCAACTTCCTCAATCAAGATATTATAATAACAGGTCTTCCGGCTAGGTGTGTTGGCCACGACATCTACTTTACCGGTTTCCAAGGATCGATATTATAGTTCTTGGGGAAATGTTCCAACCATCATATCTGCCTGAGATTCAGATCTGGTTGGTGTCAGGATATTTCAGACTCATCGAGTCTAGGAAGAAGAATGAAAGTTTGCAACACAAATCGACGAGATGACGTTGCGGGATTCTCGGGAGATGAACTACGATAGCAAGCTCCAAAACATGAGCTGGTTCTGCTACAAACATGTGAACACGTTGTCCCAGACAAGCATGCCCACATGGTAGTCTTACAATAAAACACTACCGAGTTCTGGTTGGGAACCATCAGCGAGGATATCGAAGTTTTGTACAAATCCGTCTGGTACCTTCGGGACTAGCACTTAGAACTTATTAATCTTGAACAAATCAATCAGTGGCTTGGTGTGCTAGGGACCCATATAGAATGGAGGTTGCAAGTCTCCGAACCACAGAATACTTCGCACGTATGCATGACTGATTTGGGATGATTCCAAAGGAAACAACATTGACTTTCTCGAATCCACGGCGGCAACTTGCATCAAATGCACATGGACTGGAGGAAGTCACTTCTTACATCCGAACATATGCTTCATGAACTAGCATGAAGAAATGCTTTCAAAAGTTTCCAACACTAGCTTAATGTTCAACAAATCATGGAGGGAATAAGGATGTTGTCAATGGGCTCAACAACAATTCATCCGGGTTTCCTTTTAAAAGGAATTCCATAGTTAAGTGAACAAGTGATAGCATTGGTCAGACCCAAAAGATATAATGGTGTATGCTCGAGGGATCAACCACGAATAAGACAACATTACGAGCATCATTGGTACTGATTTGATTTGACGATAGCCCACACTCAAATCAAAGGATTGATAAGACAATAGGTCCAGCAACTGATCACAAGGACCAATCGATGAAGATATCATCTTTCTTCAACACACACTACACAAGAATATCCCTTTGGAACGAACTAAGTCAGGCAAGCTTTTATCTTCCAACTCTCCAAGTTGTTGTCTAGCTTAACCAACTAGCTCCGGGATATCCATCACAGATTCTTGGAGAAAGGGTGGTTCACAAGAAACCAACTTGATCACGAGCTCAACATAACAGTCAGGTGACAACCTGGTAATACTTCCGAGAAGACATCCAGAAAATCACGAACCACCGGTATGTTACTAAGCTCGAGAACAATCTTGCCTTTCAGGGCAAGACGATATGATCAAATGAGCGAGGACTTGACAAAATCCTAACTCATCAATCGAAATGTGCACCAGGAAGATGGACAAGGTAGCACGATCAATCTTAGAAGGATGATTCAAAAACCAACACGCTAAGAATGAAATTATTGTCCTTTAACTACCAAGCAACGAGGTTGCTAGGAGTATTGATTTCACACATCACGATTCACTTGTCGACATTCCGGTTATAACCACACGGAACCGAGGAATGAGTAATGATGGCGAGAAGTATCACTGTACCAATAGTTCACAGGATGGTGTGCAATTCCTATAACAATCCCGATATAAAATATGTAATACTCCAAGGTAGAGCAGAACAAAAGCTGGATTAGCAATTTGATCTGCGGAGCACAACTTCTTTGACCCAATCCTGGATATGGATGAGGTACCGGAGTTTGTTTCTCCTAGTCATTCCGCGATAGAATGGCTTGACGGACCACAAGAGTAATAGGCATCGATAAACGAACGCACGCATACTCTTGACTATCAGTTGATAGACGAAGGTCAGTAGACAACTAAAGAGGGACAATTCAAATGAACATATAACTTTTGAGTTGTGGATGCGTAGATTAGTATGTCAAACCAGGTTCAACATAATTCTTCCGGATAACCCATGCAGAAAGATTGAGCTGGCAGAGTCACAATATAGCATGGAGAACTCATCAAGAGCACTCTGGTTGTGATCGTTCAGTTCAACGAGGAACTTCTGCCATAAGTAGTTCATGGTATTTGGAAGAAGAAGATACCACGGACTTCAAGGACTATCGCAAAGGTTACTAATAACCTAAGGGAGCTAGCAATTACTATCAACATGAAGTAAGTAGGGTGAATCTCGGGTTCAAAACCCAAGGAGTAGAATACCTACTACTAAGTGGCATCACGGGATGCTTTCGAGAATAAAAGCCAGAATCATCACATTGGGACACAAAACATGGCTAGACTACTAGATGATCCCCTGAGACACCTAGGGTCATAATAATATCTCCAACATATATGTCAAGGTAACGGAGTACCTCAACTCACTGATTAGTGTGGTTAATCTGGCCCATGGGAACATTGAAACGGGAAGAAAGGATTTGCAAATGCTTCAAACTATTTAGAAACCTGGGATGACTCGGACAGCATAACGGCTATAATTGCTCAAAAAGATTTGAGACAATCACAAAATGGTGGCATAACCACTCAGGAGCACAATATCAAGGTTTCGAGATCAACAATTAACATACAGAAGATAGTAGGAACTGAACTGAGGCTTGAATCCAACAATCTTATAAGTCCACTGATTAGTAACGCGTGATCCTGACAGAAAGAAGAGATAGCCTAGTTCTTAATCCCCGTAGAAGAGAAGATGATGACTCAGATCAGAGGGCCATGAGGTATAAGGAGTAAAAGAGCCTTACGTTCCATCCCACAATCAATTCCCTTACATATAACTAAGAATTTCTAGACTCAACTTCGACCAGTTTGGCTTGGTAATCCTACAGGCAGTCAAGCTCTGATACCAACACTGTCAGGACCCCGACTCAATGCCACATCGATCTAGCATGTAACACCTCATATCACTTTGCGGCCTCACGCACGGTATTCCCACGGGTGTCGCCTTACCTTAGCCCGGGACCGTTTGCGCCTTTTGGCACACGTATATGACGGTGTCGCTAGCATCCATATGATAAGGAGCCCGGGCTGACATGGCTAGTCGTAAACCCAAAGTGGCACAGACTTACAGGGACAGGCATCCATGACCCAGCATCCGAACGTGTCGGTTATCAGCGAGTGAATCCAGGCTGTAGCACTGGGCTAACAGGACTCTGGTGAACCGGGCTGTAGCAGGCTAACAGGACTCCGGTATTCATCGCGTGACATTTCCCCGAAGGGACAGACACAGGAACGAAGAAGGACACATGCCGGCCAGCCTAAGTGTTCCGAAGCAGTAGCAAGCTACCATGGCTCGGTGAAACACTAGGAGACATTTCCCCGTAAGAGAGGCTACTAAAGATAAACAACTAGATGGTCAGATCCCACACATACCAAGCATTTCAATAGCATACACACAATATGCTCGATATGTGCAAATACAACATGGCATCACAACATGACTCTACGACTCAAGTAATTTATTCAATAGGCTCCGAGGAGCGAGATATTACAAACAGGGGTCTCATGACCCAACATTCAGAGCATACAAATCAAAGCACAAACGGAAGCTATCATGTCTGAGTACAGACGTCTATAAATGAAAAAGGCTGAAAGCCTGACTATCTACCAGATCCTGCCGAGGCACAAGATCGTAGCTGAGGTAACAAGCTAAACATCGAAGTCCACGTGGAACTACTAGTGAGACTGAAGTCTCTCTGCAAAACATAAAATAGGCAAACGTGAGTACAAATGTACCCAGCAAGACTTACATCAGAACTAACTACATATGCATCATTATCAACAAAGGGATGGTGGGGTTTAACTGCAGCAAGCCAGCTTTGACTCGGTGGCTATCCTAAACTACGACTGCAAGCGACTCTTTTGAGGTGGCGCACACGAGTCCACATATTCACCATATCAATACACCACTATGGATCCGCTCCCGTCTCCCTACGAGAACGCCATCCATAGCACTCACGCTTATCTTGTGCATTTTAAAGTATCCACTTTCACTTGTCTATGAACTGATATAAGCAATCCAGAAGTCCTTTTCCACGGACACGGCTATTCGAATAGATGATGTTAACCCTGCAGGGGTGTACTTCTTCATACATGTTTCCACCACTTAGCGTCTGCACACGACATGTGCTCGGCAGACTTCAAGCGAAAGCCGACGTGGGTGTAGACCACAACCTACCTAAACACTCAAGTCTCTAGTCCAGGTTTATCGCCTATTCGGGTTCCATCCATGAGGAGATCCGGCCGGAGTTTCGCTCACAGCCCCAAACGATGTGAACAGGGTTCCCGAGATACCAAACAGGCATCCGGTACACCGTGCCACGTACCTACCGCATCACAGCCCACCCCTACGGTCAGCGCTGTCCACGGCCTCCAGTAAGCTACAAACACCAGAAACTACTTGCAACTCCTGGACAGAGGACGAGGGTGAATAAGAAGTCGAGCGGGGTCATATTTCAGGGCCCAATGTATGGTAGTAGCTGAATCATGGATCACAAACACAGAACTCAGTTCCTAAGGACGGCTTCAATGAGACAACCCACCATGTACTCCTACATGGCCTCTCACCGACACCTTTTACCAAATCGTGTTCACACACTTAGCTCACACATGGTAGGACATGTTCACACACCTCTGATTCATCCCCGATGAATCAGACCTGACTCAACTCTAAGCAGTAGCAGGCATGACAAACAAACATGAATGAGTAGGCACAACAGGGCTCAAACAACTCCTACTCATGCTAGTGGGTTTCATCTATTTACTGTGGCAATGACAGGTCATGCAAAGGATAAAGGGGTTCAGCTACCGCAGCAAGTAACAGATGAATCGATGTTGTCCTAATGCAGTAAAAAGGAGCAGGAGCGAGAGAGTAGGATTGTATCGGAATGAACAAGGGGGGTTTTGCTTGCCTGGCACTTCTGAAGATAACATTGAGTCTTCATCAGTGTCAACGATCACATCATCAGTATCACGTCTATCGAGAGGGGACAAATACCGGCAACACAGAAGGGAACACAATCAATGCAATGCACAATATGATGCATGATCATGACATGGCAAAATGAATGTGTTATGAGCTAATGCAACTAGCAATAGATTAAATGAAGTTGGTTTGAATACAAGATTCAAATTCAAACTCCATATGTGATTATTTAAATGCCCTTTAATTGATTTGTGCTAAACAGCATCTATAAGTTGTTCTAACATGCATGGAAATGGTACAGATGGATTCCTTGAATTTTTCTGATAATTTTTCATATATAAATTATTTAATTTGGAGTTACGGTTAATTTTCTATGATTTATTGAAGTTTTAGCTATTTTCTGGAATTTCCTGATTATTTTTAAATCCAGAAAATACTTATTGCGTCAGCATGACATCATCATGACGTCAGCAGGGTCAACTGGGCTGGCTCGGGTCAAACCTGACGTGTGGGGTCCACACGTCAGTGACACAGAAGCTAATCCCGCGTTGACTCGGGCTTTGACCCGCTACGGGGCCCGCTGTCAGTGTCTGTTAGTGTGTTAATGGGAGGGGGATTAGCCGCTAATGACGGTTCACGTCAGATGCGCCGGCGGTTGGACGACGGCGACGATCAGAGCGGCGGTGGCTCGCCGGAGTTGCGCCAGAGACGACGGTTCGACGCGCCGGGGGCACCAGAGGATAGCCCGTGCCCGCGCGCATCTAGGGGAACCATCGGGAGGTGCGGGGGTGGACGGAGTTCGCCGGAGGCGAGGTTGTGGCGGCGGCCGGAGTTCGGCGCCGATGGAAACGACGACACCGTGCACGGGAGGAGCTACGGTTAGCATCTACGTGTTCTACAAAAGCTCACGAACCCAACGGAGGCACGCACGGGACCAAATGGCCACCGGAGCCTCGTCGGCGATGAGCTTGTGCGGCGGCGTACTGTCGGGGAAGAGAGGCGCGGCGGCTACGGCATGCTAGAGAGAAAACGGAGAGGGGGAGGATGATTAGGAGCTCACGTGGAGTGCAGTGGTGGCCTCGGCGTGTTCGGGGAAGCTCGGACGGCGACGAATCGACGGCGACCATCGGCGGCGGTCGAGGACGAAGACGATGGCGTGGAGGCGAAGCAGAGCTTCCCGAGGGGCTTGGCTCGGTGGGGAGGAAGAGGGGGTCGGGGCGGAGCTCGTGGGTGTGTCGGAGCGGCTCGGGGGTGGCGGTGGCCGCGAGGGAGCTCGTCGGTGGCGGCGGCTCCGTTCGGGCGAGTGAGAGAGAGAGGTCCAGGGGAGAGGATGAGGACGCGGGAGAGTGAGGGAGAGAGGCAGGGAGGTGCGTGGCGTCGCTAGGAGGGGCCGGGGAAGAGCCAGGCAAGCAGGGAGGGAGGAGGTGGCCGGCGCGGGGCGGCCACGCGCCTCCGTCCTTCTGGCGAGGGAGGAAGACGACAGGGAGGAGGCGGTGGTGGGCTGGGCCGCTGCTGGGCTGCACAGTGTTGGGCTGCGGGTGGGCTGCCAGGTAACTTCCTTCTCTCTCTCTGTCTTTTATTTCTGTTCTGTTTTTCTTTTATTTAATCTGTTTTGCCACTGTTTTGAATTTAAAAATAATTCAGACAATGCCAAAAACTCCTCTGAAAATATTTATGCTGCTTAATGGACTTTTCCAAAAGCACATAAAATGTTTCAGGGTATTTGGAAATATATTCTATACAAGTTATGAATATAGTTCCAAATGCAAATAAAGTAATGATTTAAATTCAGTGCTCAAAATATTCCTCAAAAATGTTCATTATTTTTGGTTTGGTGCAGAACCCTTGCCAAAATATAACCAACATTATTTAAGGCCATTTTGAAAACATTGAATGCATTTACCAGGCTTCTTTGCCCCTCTTTTATTTTAAGTTTTGAGGCTTCCAAAATTCCTCAGTTCAAGTTTCAGAAATTTAAATATGATGCCTGGATGAAGATGCAACTATTTACAATCAATATTCTAGGGCTGTGACATTCTGCCTCCGAGGAGTACCGTGATTACCCTAACGAAGAACCGTATCAGTGCATCGAACCATCAGGCAAGCAACCAACCATTTGATCATATCGATACAATCCCATGTTCTCGCTCCTGCTCTCTTTTACTGCATTAAGACAACGCGTTTCAAACTGCTGTGTGCTACGGTAGTTGAACCCATTTCCTCTGCATGACCTGTCATTGCCACAGTAACTAGATGAAACCCACTAGCATGTGTAGGAGTTGATTGAGCCATATGTATGTGTTGTTCCTACCTTGCTATGCCTGCTATGCTTAGAGTCGTGGGTGATGGGCTAGAGTGAAATGATTATGTCGGTAATGAGAGTGGTGTGGTGAACACGATTTGATAAAGGTATCGATGAGAGGCCATGTAGGAGTACATGGTGGGTTGTTTCATTGAAGCCGGCCTTAAGCACTGAGATCTGTATGTGTGATTTAAGATACAGCTACTACCATGCATTGGGCCCTGAAATATGACCCCGCTCGACTTCTTATTCACCCTAGCTCTCTGTCCAGGAGTTGCAAGTAGTTTCTGGTGTTTGTAGCCTACTGGAGGCCGTGGACAGCGCTGACCGTAGGGGTGGGCTGTGATGCGGTAGGTACGTGGCCGGGTGTACCGAATACCCGTTAGGTATCTCGGGAACCCTGTTCACATCGTTCGGGGCCGTATGGGAAACCTCGGCCGGACTCCCTGCGGATGGAACCTGGATAGGCGATAAACCTGGACTAGAGGCTTAGGTGTTTAGGTAGGTCGTGGTCTACACCCACGTCGGCTTTCGCTTGAAGTCTGCCGAGCACATGTCGTGTGCAGACGCTAAGTGGTGGAAACATGTATGAAGAAGTACACCCCTGCAGGGTTATCATGATCTATTCGAATAGCCGCGTCCGCGGTAAAGGACTACTTGGTTGCCTATACAGTTCATAGACAAGTAAATGGAAACTACTAAAAGCCTCAAGATAAGTGTGAGTGCCGAGGATGGCTCTTCCGTAGGAAGACGGAGGTGGATCCTCGGTAGTGTATTGAAGTGGTGAGTAGTGGACTCGTGTGTGCAAAACCATTTCAAGTTGGAGTCTCGTAAGTTAGCCTAGCCAAGAGTCAAAGCTGGCTTGCTGCAATAACTCCACCAACCCTTCTTGATAATATGCATGTATGTAGGATCTGATGTAAGTCTTGCTGAGTACCTTTGTACTCATGTTGCTATAATTTACATTTTTACAGAAGATGCTGCAACCCCTTCTGATGGGTTCTACGTAGACGTTGACATCAATGAGTAGGCTAAGGCCCAGGTGGTGATCCTGAGCTTGTGAAGGACCACGTATTATAGCTAGGCTTTCCAAGCCTCTTTTATTTCTCCAAGTTGTCTGTACTCAGACAAGTTACTTCCGCTGCTGGTTTGTATGACGGTATGACTTGAATGCTGGGTCGTGTGACCCGTACCTTTGTGTGTGTTATGTATGGCTCTCTGAGCCTTAAATAAAGTACTTGTGTCGTAGAGTCATGTTGTGATGCCTTGTTGTATTTGCACATATCGAGCATATTGTGTGTATGATTGAAATGCTTGGTATGTGTGGGATCTGACTATCTAGTTGTTTA
>NC_041390.1:161004333-161024494 GCF_002162155.2 Triticum dicoccoides | reverse complement strand
CCTTAGTAGCCTCTCTTACCGGGAAATGTCTCCTAGTGTTACCACTGAGCCATGGTAGCTTGCTACTGCTCTGGAACATTTAGGCTGGCCGGCATGTGTCCTTCTTCGTTCCTGTGTCTGTCCCTCCGGGGAAATGTCACACATTGAGTATCGGAGTCCTGTTAGCCCGCTACAGCCCGGTTTACCGGAGTCCTGCTAGCCCAGTGCTACAGCCCGGACCCACTTGCTGATGACCGACACGTTCGTTGCTGGGTCATGGATGCCTGTCCCTGTAAGCCTGTGCCACTTTGGGTTTACGACTAGTCATGTCAGCCCGGGCTCTTTATCATATGGATGCTAGCGACACTATCATATACGTGTGCCAAAAGGCGCAAACGGTCCCGGGCAAAGGTAAGGCGACACCCGTGGGGATACCGTGCGTGAGGCCGCAAAGTGATATGAGGTGTTACAAGCTAGATTGATGTGACATCGAGTCGGGGTCCTGACAGATGCTCATATTGGCTCCTACATATTCTACGAATATCTTTATCGGTCAAACCGCATAATAACATACGTTGTTGCCTTTGTCATCGGTATGTTACTTGCCCGAGATTTGATCGTCGGTATCATCATACCTAGTTCAATCTCGTTAGCGGCAAGTCTCTTTACTCGTTCCGTAATGCATCATCCTGTGACTAACTCATTAATCATATTGCTTGCAAGGCTCATAGTGACGTACATTACCGAGAGGGCCTAGAGATACCTCTCTGATATACGGAGTGACAAATCCTAATATCGATTTATGCCAACTCAACCAATACCATCGGAGACACCTGTAGAGCCTCTTTATAATCACCCAGTTACATTGTGAAGTTTGATAGCACACAAGGTGTTCCTCCGATATTCGGGAGTTGCATAATCTCATAGTCAGAGGAACATGTATAAGTCATAAGAAAGCAATAGCAATAAAACTAAATGATCATTATGCTAAGCTAACGGATGGGTCTTGTCCATCACATCATTGTGTAATGATGTGATCCCGTTCATCAAATGACAACACATGTCTATGGTTAGGAAACTCAACCATCTTTGATTAACGAGCTATTCTAGTAGAGACATACTAGGGACACTCTGTTTGTCTATGTATTCACACATGTACTAAGTTTCCGGTTAATACAATTCTAGCATGAATAATAAACATTTATCATGACATAAGGAAATATAAATAACAACTTTATTATTGCCTCTAGGGCATATTTCCTTCAACCGGGTGATGACCAGCATGACCGAAAGGGGTTTCGAGGGGCCCAACAAGTGTTTGGGGGCCTCATGGGCCAAGGGGAGGGGGCAAACCATCCCATTAAGGGGATGTGCGCCCCCTCACCCCATCCCACGTAACCAGAAGGGGTGGGGGCACCCCCCTAGGGAAGCCATCCCTTTTGCCTTGGGGGCAAGTCTCCCGAGGGTGGGAGGCGCCCAAAAGACATCTAGGGTTTCCTCCTGTGGCCGCCGCCCCCCTAGATGGGATCTAGGGCGCCCCCTCCTCCCCCCTTCCCCCTACATATAGAGAGCTATAGAGAGGGCAGTCGCACCCTTGAGAACATCTCTATGTCATGGCACCACCCTCCCTCTCCCTTGTAGCCATCTTCTTCTCCGTAGTGCTTAGAGAAGCTCTGCCGAGATTTCTCCACCACCACCGCCACGACGCCGTCATGCTGCCAGAGGACTCGAGCTACTACTTCACCATCGCTCGCTAGATCGAGGAGGTGAAGGCATCATCAAGACGTACGTGTGTTGAACGCGGAGGTGCCGTCCGTTCGGCACTTGGATCGGGAGTTCGCGGGACGGATCGTGATTGGATCACGAAGATGTTTGAGTACATCAACCGCATTTCTTAATGCTTGATATATAAAACGCAACCTTATTCTTGTAGACTCGTGTTGGGCCTCCAAGCACAGAGTTTTGTAGGACAGTAGCAAATTTCCCTCAAGTGGATGACCTAAGGTTTATCAATTCGTGGGAGGCGTAGGACGAAGATGGTCTCTCTCAAACAACCTTACAACCAAATAACAAAGAGTATCTTGTATCCCCAACACACCCAATACAATGGTTAATTGTATAGGTGCACTAGTTCGGCGAAGAGATGGTGATACAAGTGTAATATGGATAGTAGATAAAGGTTTTTGTAATCTAAAAATATAAAAACAGCAAGGTAGCAAGTAACAAAAGTGAGCGAAAACAGTATTGCAATGCTTGTAAAGAAGGCCTAGGGTTCATACATTCACTAGTGCAAGTTCTCTCAACAATGATAACATAATTAGATCATATGGCAACCCCTCAACATGCGACAAAAGTCACTCCAAAGTTCCTATCACGGAGAACATAAGATGAAATTGCTTGTAGGGTATGAAACCACCTCAAAGTTATTCTTTCCGATCAATCCATTGAGCTATTCCTATAAGTGTCACAAATAGCCCTAGAGTTCGTAGTAAAATAACACCATATGATACACATCAATCAACCCTAATGTCACCTAGGTACTCCAATGTCACCACAAGTATCCGTGGGTCAATTATATGATATGCATCAAACAACTCCAGATTCATAATATTCAATCCAACACAAAGAACCTCAAAGAGTGCCCCAAGATTCCTACTGGAGAAACAAGGATGAAAACGTGCATCAACCCCTATGCATAGATTACCCCAATGTAACCTCGGGAATCCACGAGTTGAGTGCCAAAACATACATCAAGTTAATCAATAGAACACCCCATTGTCACCACGGGTATCCCACGCAAGACGTACATCATGTGTTCTCAACTCCATAATAGTATTCAATCCAATAATAGTGAAACCTCAAAGGTAAAACTCAATTCGTCACAAGAAGGTAGAGGGGGAGAAACACCATATGATCCAACTATAATAACAAAGCTCGTGGTACATGAAGATTGTGCCAAATCAAGAACACGAGAGAGAGAGAGAGAGATCAAACACATAGCTACTGGTACATACCGTCAACCCCGAGGGTGAACTACTCCCTCCTCATCATGGAGAGTGCCAGGATGATGAAGATGGCCTCCGGTGATGGTTTCCCCCTCTGGCAGGGTGCCAAAACGGGCTCCCAATTCGTTTTTCATGGATACAAAGGCTTGCGGTGTTAGAACTCCTGATCTAGGTTTCTTTCTAGGGGTTTCTGGATTTATAAGATATTTTGCGTCGGTTTCAACTCAGGGGGTCCACGAGGCAGCGACAAGGTAGGGGGCGCACCCTAGGGGCACCCTTGTGGATGCCTCGTGGCTCCTTTGGTCCATCTCTGATACTTCGTGGGCTTCTTCTGGTCCATAAAATATCGTCGTAAAGTTTCAGCTCGTTTGGACTCCGTTTGGTATTCCTTTTCTATAAGACTCAAAAACAAGGAAATAACAGAAACTGACACTGGGCTCTAGGTTAATAGGTTAGTCCCAAAAATAATATAAAATAGCATATAAATGCATATAAAACATCCAAGATGGATAATATAATATCATGGAACAATCAAAAATTATAGATATGTTGGAGTGTTGGGGAACGTAGTAATTTCAAAATTTTCCTACGCACATGCAAGATCATGGTGATGCACAGCAACGAGAGGGGAGAGTGTGTCCACGTACCCTCGTAGACCGTAAGCGGAAGCGTTAGCACAACGCGGTTGATGTAGTCGTACGTCTTCACGATCTGACCGATCAAGTACTAAACGCACGACACCTCCGAGTTCAGCACACGTTCAGCCCGATGACGTCCCTCGAACTCCGATCCAGCCGAGTGTTGAGGGAGAGTTTCGTCAGCACGACGGCATGGTGACGATGTTGATGTTCTACCGACGCAAGGCTTCGCCTAAGCACCGCTACAGTATTATCGAGGTGGACTATGGTGGAGGGGGCACCGCACACGGCTAAGAGATGATCAACTTGATCAACTTGTGTGTCTTTGGGGTGCCCCCTGCCCCCGTATATAAAGGAGTGGAGGAGGGGGAGGGACGGCCCTCTCTATGGCGCCCTAGGGGAGTCCTACTCCCACCAGGAGTAGGATTCCCCCTTTCCTAGTAGAACTAGGAGCCCTTCCAAGTAGTAGGAGTAGGAGGGAAGGAAAGGGAAGGGAAAATGAGAAGGAAGGAGTAGGAGGGAAGGAAAGGGAAGGGAAAAGGAGAAGGAAGGAAGGGGGCGCCCCCCCTCCCTAGTCCAATTCGGACCAGCCCATGGGGAGGGGTGCGGCCACCCTTTGAGGCCTTTCTCTCCTTTCCCGTATGGCCCATTAAGGCCCAATACGAATTCCCGTAACTCCCCGGTACTCCCGAAAATACCCGAATCACTCAGAACCTTTCCGATGTCCAAATATAGTCGTCCAATATATCGATCTTTACATCTCGACCATTTCGAGACTCCTCGTCATGTCCCCGATCTCATCCGGGACTCCGAACGCCTTCTGTACATCAAAACACATAAACTCATAATATAACCGCCATCGAACTTTAAGCGTGCGGACCCTACGGGTTCGAGAACTATGTAGACATGACCGAGACACGTCTTCGGTCAATAACCAATAGCGGAACCTGGATGCTCATATTGGCTCCTACATATTCTACGAAGATCTTTATCGGTCAAACCGCATAACAACATACGTTGGTCCCTTTGCCATCGGTATGTTACTTGCCCGAGATTCGATCGTCGGTATCTCAATACCTAGTTCAATCTCGTTACTGGCAAGTCTATTTACTCGTTCTGTAACACATCATCCCGCAACTAACTCATTAGTTGCAATGCTTGCAAGGCTTATAGTGATGTGCATTACCGAGTGGGCCCGGAGATACCTCTCCGACAATCGGAGTGAAAAATCCTAATCTCGAAATACGCCAACCCAACAAGTACCTTCGGAGACACCTGTAGAGCACCTTTATAATCACCCAGTTACATTGTGATGTTTGGTAGCACACAAAGTGTTCCTCCGGTAAACGGGAGTTGCATAATCTCATAGTCATAGGAACATGTATAAGTCATGAAGAAAGCCATAGCAACAAACTAAACGATCAAGTGCTATGCTAACGGAATGGGTCAAGTCAATCACATCATTCTCTAATGATGTGATCTCGTTAATCAAATGACAACTCATGTCTATGGCTAGGAAACTTAACCATCTTTGATTCAACGAGCTAGTCAAGTAGAGGCATACTAGTGACATACTGTTTGTCTATGTATTCACACATGTATTATGTTTCCGGTTAATACGATTCTAGCATGAATAATAAACATTTATCATGATATAAGGAAATAAATAATAACTTTATTATTGCCTCTAGGGCATATTTCCTTCAGTCTCCCACTTGCACTAGAGTCAATAATCTAGTTCACATCGCCATGTGATTTAACATCAATAGTTCACATCACCATGTGATTAACACCCATAGTTCACATCGTCATGTGACCAACACCCAAAGGTTTTACTAGAGTCAATAATCTAGTTCACATCACTATGTGATTAATACCCAAAGAGTACTAAGGTGTGATCATGTTTTGCTTGTGAGGGAAGTTTAGTCAACGGGTCTGCTACATTCAGATCCGTATGTATTTTGCAAATTTCTATGTCAACAATGCTCTGCACGGATCTACTCTAGCTAATTTCTCCCACTTTCAATATGTATCCAGATTGAGACTTTCAGTCATCTAGATCAGTGTCAAAACTTGCATCAGCGTAACCCTTTACGACGAACCTTATGTCACCTCCATAATCGAGAAACATATCCTTATTCCACTAAGGATAATTTTGACCAATGTCCAGTGATCTACTCCTAGATCACTATTGTACTCCCTTGCCAAAAATAGTGTAGGGTATACAATAGATCTGGTACACAGCATGGCATACTTCATAGACCCTATGGCCAAGGCATAGGGAATGACTTTCATTCTCTCTCTATCTTCTGCCATGCTCGGGCTTTGAGTCTTACTCAGTTTCACACCTTGTAACACAGGCAAGAACTCTTTCTTTGACTGTTCCATTTTGAACTACTTCAAAATCTTGTCAAGGTATGTACTCATTGAAAAACTTATCAAGCGTCTTGATCTATCTCTATAGATCTTGATGCTTAATATGTAAGCAGCTTCACCGAGGTCTTTCTTTTAAAAACTCCTTTCAAACACTCCTTTATGCTTTGCAGAATAATTCTACATTATCTCCGATCAACAATATGTCATTCACATATACTTATAAGAAATGCTGTAGTGCTCTCACTCACTTTCTTGTAAATACAGGCTTCACCGCAAGTCTGTATAAAACTATATGCTTTGATTAACTTATCAAAGCGTATATTCCAACTCCGAGATGCTTGCACCAGTCCATAGATGGATCGCTGGAGCTTGCACATTTTGTTAACACCTTTAGGATCGACAAAACCTTCTGGTTGCATCATATACAACTCTTCTTTAATAAATCCATTAAGGAATGTAGTTTTGTTTATCCATTTTCCAGATTTCATAAAATGCGGCAATTGCTAACATGATTCGGACAGACTTAAGCATAGATACGAGTGAGAAACTCTCATCGTAGTCAACACCTTGAACTTGTCGAAAACCTTCTGCGACAATTCTAGCTTTGTAGAAAGTAACACTACTATCAGCGTTCGTTTCCTCTCGAAGATCCATTTAATCTCAATGGCTCGCCGATCATTGGGCAAGTCAACCAAAGTCCACACTTTGTTCTCATACATGGATCCCATCTCAGATTTCATGGCCTCAAGCCATTTTTCGGAATCTAGGCTCATCATCGCTTCCTCATAGTTCGTAGGTTCGTCATGGTCAAGTAACATGACCTCCAGAACATGATTACCGTACCACTCTGGAGCGGATCTCACTCTGGTTTACCTACGAGGTTCGGTAGTAACTTGATCTGAAGTTACATGATCATCATCATTAGCTTCCTCACTACTTGGTGTAGTAGTCACGGGAATAGATTTCTGTGATGAACTACTTTCCAATAAGGGAGCAGGTACAGTGACCTCATCAAGTTCTACTTTCCTCCCACTCACTTCTTTCGAGAGAAACTCCTTCTCTTAGAAAGGATCAATTTTAAGCAACAAAGATCTTGCCTTCGGATCTGTGATAGAAGGTGTACCCAATAGTCTCTTTTTGGGTATCCTATGAAGACACACTTCTCCGATTTGGGTTTGACCTTATCATGCTGAAACTTATTTCACATAAGCATCGCAACCCCAAAATTTAAGAAACGACAACTTTGGTTTCTTGCCAAACCACAGTTCATACAGTGTCGTCTCAAAAAAATTTATATGGTGCCCTTTTACGTGAATGCAACTGTCTCTAATGCACAACACCAAAACTATAGTGGTAAATCGGTAAGAAACATCATAGATTGCACTATATCCAATAAAGTATGGTTATGACGTTCGGGCACACCATTATGTTGTGGTGTTCCAGGTGGCACGAATTTGTGAAACTATTCCACATTGTTTTAATTTGAAGACCAAACTCGTAACTCAAATATTTGTCTCCGCGATCAGATCGTAGAAACCTCATTTTCTTGTCACGATGATTTTCCACTTCACTCTAAAATTCTTTGAACTTTTTCAAATGTTTCAGACTTATGTTTCATCAAGTAGACATACCCATATCTGCTCAAATCATCTGCGAAGGTCAGAAAATAACGATACCTGCCGCAAGCCTCAACACTCATCGGATCGCATAAATCAGTATGTATTATTTCCAATAAGTCAGTTGCTCGCTCTATTGTTCCGGAGAACGGAGTCTTAGTAATCTTGCCCATAAGGCATGGTTCGCAAGCATCAAGTGATTCATAATTAAGTGATTCCAAAAGCCCACCAGCATGGAGTTTCTTCATGCGCTTTACACCAATATGACCTAAACGGCAGTGCCACAAATAAGTTGCACTATCATAATTAACTTTGCATCTTTTGGTTTCAATATTATTTATATGTGTATCACTATGATCGAGATCCAACGAACCATTTTCATTAGGTGTGTAACCATATAAGGTTTTATTCATGTAAACAGAACAACAATTATTCTCTATCTTAAATGAATAACTGTATTACAATAAACATGATCAAATCATATTCATGCTCAATGCAAACACCTAATAACACTTATTTAGGTTCATCACTAATCCCGAAAGTATAGGGAGCGTGCGATGATGATCATATCAATCTTGGAACCACTTCCAACACACATTGTCACTTCACCCTTAACTAGTCTCTGTTCATTCTGCAACTTCTGTTTCGAGTTACAAATCTTAGCAACTGAACTAGTATCAAATACCGAGGGGTTGCTATAAACACCAGTAAAGTACACATCAATAACATGTTTATAAAATATCCTTATGTTCACTTTGCCATCCTTCTTATCCGCCAATCACTTGGGGTAGTTCTGCTTTCAGTGACCAATCCCTTTGCAGTAGATGCACTTAGTCTCAGGCTTAGGTCTAGACTTGGGCTTCTTCACTCGAGCAGCAACTTGCTTGCCGTTCTTCTTGAAGTTCCCCTTTTTTCCTTTGCCCTTTTCTTGAAACTAGTGGTCTTGTCTACCATCAACACTTGATATTTTTGTTGATTTCTACCTTCGTTGATTTCAGCATTACGAAGAGCTTGGGAATCATTTCCGTTATCCCTTGCATATCATAGTTCATCACAAAGTTCTATTAACTTGGTGATGGTGAATAGAGAATTCTGTCAATCACTATTTTATCTGGAAGATTAACTCCCACTTGATTCAAGCGATTGTAGTACCCAGACAATCTGAGCACATGCTCACTTCTTGAGCTATTCTCCTCCATCTTTAGCTATAGAACTTGTTGGAGACTTCATATCTCTCAACTCGGGTATTTGCTTGAAATATTAACTTCAACTCCTGGAACATCTCATATGGTCCATGACGTTCAAAACATCTTTGAAGTCCCGATTCTAAACCGCTTAAGCATGGTGCACTAAACTATCAAGTAGTCATCATATTGAGCTAGCCAAACGTTGATAACATCTGCATCTGCTCCTGCAATAGGTTGTCACCTAGCGGTGCATCAAGGACATAATTCTTCTGTGTAGCAATGAGGATAAACCTCAGATCATAGACCCAGTCCGCATCATTGCTACTAACATCTTTCAACTTAGTTTTCTCTAGGAACATATCAAAAATAAACGGGGAGCAACATCGCGAGCTATTGATCTACAACATAGATATGCTAATACTACCAGGACTAAGTTCATGATAAATTTAAGTTCAATTAATCATATTACTTAAGAACTCCCAATTAGATAGACATCCCTCTAATCCTCTAAGTGATCACGTGATCCATATCAACTAAACCATAACCGATCATCACGTGAAATGGAGTAGATTTCAATGGTGAACATCAATATGTTGATCATATCTACTATATGATTCATGCTCGACCTTTCGGTCTCAGTGTTCCGAGGCCATATCTGCATATGCTAGGCTCGTCAAGTTTAACCTGAGTATTCTGCGTGTGCAAAACTGGCTTGCACCCGTTGTAGATGGACGTGGAGCTTATCACACCCGATCATCACGTGGTGTCTGGGCACGACGAACTTTGGCAACGGTGCATACTCAGGGAGAACACTTTTATCTTGAAATTTAGTGAGACATCATCTTATAATGCTACCGTCAATCAAAGCAAGATAAGATGCATAAAAGATAAACATCAAATGCAATCAATATAAGTGATATGATATGGCCATCATCATCTTGTGCTTATGATCTCCATCTCCAAAGCACCGTCATGATCACCATCGTCACCGGCGCGACACCTTGATCACCATCGTAGTATCGTTGTCGTCTCGCCAATCTTGTGCTTCCACGACTATCGCTACCGCTTAGTGATAAAGTAAAGCATTACAGCGCAATTGCATTGCATACAATAAAGCGACAACCGTATGGCTCCTGCCAGTTGCCGATAACTCGGTTACAAAACATGATCATCTCATACAATAAAATTTAGCATCATGTCTTGACCATATCACATCACAACATGCCCTGCAAAAACAAGTTAGATGTCCTCTACTTTGTTGTTGCAAGTTTTACGTGGCTGCTACGGGCTTTAGCAAGAACCGTTCTTACCTACACATCAAAACCACAATGATAGTTTGTCAAGTTGGTGCTGCTTTAACCTTCGCAAGGACCGGGCGTAGCCACACTCGGTTCAACTAAAGTTGGAGAAACTGACACCCGCCAGCCACCTATGTGCAAAGCACGTCGGTAGAACCAGTCTCGCGTAAGCGTACGCGTAATGTCGGTCCGGGCCGCTTCATCCAACAATACCGCCGAACCAAAGTATGACATGCTGGTAAGCAGTATGACTTATATCGCCCACAACTCACTTGTGTTCTACTCGTGCATCTTACATCAACGCATAAAACCTGGCTCGGATGCCACTGTTGGGGAACATAGTAATTTCAAATTTTTCCTATGCACACGCAAGATGATGGTGATGCACAGCAACGAGAGGGGAGAGTGTGTCCACGTACCTTTGTAGAACGTAAGCGGAAGCGTCAGCACAACGCAGTTGATGTAGTCGTACATCTTCACGATCCGACCGATCAAGTACCGAACGTACGGCACCTTCGAGTTCAGCACACGTTCAGCCCGATGACGTCCCTCGAACTCCGATCCAGCCGAGTGTTGAGGGAGAGTTTTGTCAGCACGACGGCGTGGTGACGATGTTGATGTTCTACTGGCGCAGGGCTTCGCCTAAGCACCGCTACAGTATTATCGAGGTAGACTATGGTGGAGGGGGGCACCACACACGGCTAAGAGACGATCAACTTGATCAACTTGTGTGTCTTTGGGGTGCCCCCTGCCCCCGTATATAAAGGAGTGGAGGAGGGGGAGGGCCGGCCCTCTCTATGGCGCGCCCTAGGGGAGTCCTACTCCCATCGGGAGTAGGATTCCCCCTTTCCTAGTAGAACTAGGAGCCCTTCCAAGTAGTAGGAGTAGGAGGGAAGGAAAGGGAAGGGAAAAGGAGAAGGAAGGAAGGGGGCGCCCCCCTCCCTAGTCCAATTCGGACCAGCCCATGGGGAGGGGTGTGGCCACCCTTTGAGGCCTTTCTCCCCTTTCCCGTATGGCCCATTAAGGCCCAATACGAATTCCCGTAACTCCCCGGTACTCCCAAAAATACCCGAATCACTCGGAACCTTTCCGATGTCCGAATATAGTCGTCCAATATATCTATCTTTACATCTCAACCATTTCGAGACTCCTCGTCATGTCCCTGATCTCATACGGGACTCCGAACGCCTTCGGTACATCAAAACACATAAACTCATAATATAACCGCCATCGAACTTTAAGCGTGCGGACCCTACGGGTTCGAGAACTATGTAGACATGACTGAGACACGTCTCCGGTCAATAACCAATAGCGGAACGTGGATGCTCATATTGGCTCCTACATATTCTACGAAGATCTTTATCGGTCAAACCGCATAACAACATACGTTGTTCCCTTTGTCATTGGTATGTTACTTGCCCGGGATTCGATCGTCGGTATCTCAATACCTAGTTCAATCTCCTTACCGACAAGTCTATTTACTTGTTCCGTAACACATCATCCCGCAACTAACTCATTAGTTGCAATGCTTGCAAGGCTTATAGTGATGTGCATTACCGAGTGGGCCCAGAGATACCTCTCCGACAATCGGAGTGACAAATCCTAATCTCGAAATACGCCAACCCAACAAGTACCTTCGGAGACACCTGTAGAGCACCTTTATAATCACCCAGTTACGTTGTGACGTTTGGTAGCACACAAAGTGTTCCTCCGGTAAACGGGAGTTGCATAATCTCATAGTCATAGGAACATGTATAAGTCATGAAGAAAGCAATAGCAACAAACTAAACGATCAAGTGCTATGCTAACGGAATGGGTCAAGTCAATCACATCATTATTTAATGATGTGATCCCATTAATCAAATGACAACTCATGTCTATGGCTAGGAAACTTAACCATCTTTGATTCAACGAGCTAGTCAAGTAGAGGCATACTAGTGACATACTGTTTGTCTATGTATTCACACATGTATTATGTTTCCGGTTAATACGATTCTAGCATGAATAATAAACATTTATCATGATATAAGGAAATAAATAATAACTTTATTATTGCCTCTAGGGCATATTTCCTTCATGGAGACGTATCAACATTTCCGCTTAGCGATCTACAAGGCTATGTAGATGCAATCTCTCCTCTTATGGATGTTCATCTCGTAGATTGGTCTTGGTGAGCATAGGAAATTTTTTATTTCCCATGCAATGTTCTCCAACAGTCTCCACTCTTCGCCACACCCCGGTTGACAATCGTAACAACTCCAGTGGCCGCACCATCTCTCCAGACATCCACATATATTGCCCGTACGCCGAAGCAGGGGAGTGGAGCTGGGCATGGCTTTGAACGGAAACATGAGAGATTGGGAATGATAAGGCCATTGTGGCGAGGGGGTAGAGAAGGATACGGAGGTCGCGTGCACTGGAGCTCAAAGGACAAGTGAGCGACGGGTCATGATTTTGGTGAAGGTTCTTGTCAAAGGGGGTGGGGAGAGAGGGTGAGACAAGGGGGATAAGAAACATGTGGAGGAGATCATCGCGGTTGGATGAGGATGGGAAGGAGTGGTCGCTTTGTTTTAGATGTGGGGCCCATAGAAGAGGTGTGCAGAACCTCGAAGCAACGCCGCCCATGATTTGCCTCATGCTTGCTAACCGCAACATTTCCACATGCATGATATACTTAAGAGCATGTCCAACAGATGCCCCAAACAATTAAAATCCCACAACAACTACCATTTGAGGTACTTTGGACAATAAAAAACTCCAACATATGCCCTATCTCTATATGGGGCTCCAAATTTTGTTTACAAGTGCCCTAAAATTTTCCTACATGTGTTGCATATTTGCAGCACCTCTAGTGGCTTCCCAAAAACCTAAAATGTTCTGACTAAAACCTATGCATCGGATGAAACTTCTCTGTCACTGACCATCGCCACCCCACATAGATTCCGGCCGGTTGCCGCCGTCACACGCTGCCGGCTGCCGCTGTGACTCTGTCGGCCACCCCCTGCTCCACCGCCACCCCGCTGCTCGAGACATCTGTTGTGACCCATGCGTCGCTAGTGAATCTAGGGACGATGTCTCCTCATTCTGGCTGCTCCCAGACCGATCACTACCCGAGATGGTCATCCTTGCACCGCCACCACCCAGCGATGTATATTAGCGGCCACCACCGAGCCACCACTCCTTGCTAAGGTTCCAACACTCGGTCAGCGTGGTGTCGCTGGATTTGTCCACACCCCCCGTCTCCCCTACGGTTCCTGCCAACACGGCCTTTCCTCAACCTCCAACAACTATCAGAACCTCCTCATTGGCTCCCCACTATCAGATCTCATGTTTCAATTACTTTAGAAATTTTAGGGCACTAGTTTAGGGCATCTGATAAAGCAAAATCTATTTTGGTGCCCAAAAACATTCTCCATCCTCGCCTAAAATTATTTTTAGGGAATACACTTTTACATCGCCTATTGGAGATGCTCTAAGAAGGCATGCGCCACCACTCCAAAATCACGTGGGACAAGTCGATCTCCTCCTTCTCAGATACATGAGAAAATGGACTTCCAACCTTTTGCTTAAAATGGTTATCTCAACTTGAGAATTTCCTTTGAGTCTGATGTACCTGGTGAAAATTCTTAGGGCCAGTGCTGGTCACTAAGTTCTTTCCTCGGATCATCCCAACAGACAGCAAGTATTTGCACTCTCTTCCGAATAGTTGTGGGAGGTTTATCGGTGAGTACAGTGATACATCTCCGTCGTATCTACTTTTCCAAACACTTTTGCCCTTGTTTTGGACTCTAACTTGCATGATTTGAATGGAACTAACCCAGACTGACGCTGTTTTCAGCAGAATTGCCATGGTGTTATTTATGTGCAAAAACAAAAATTCTCGTAATGACCTGAAACTTCACGGAACGTCTTATTGGAAATAATAAAAAATCCTGGCAAAAGATCAAGACCAGGGGGCCCACACCCTAGCCACGAGGGTGGGGGTGTGCCCCACTACCTCGTGGGCCCCTTGGAGCTCCTTCGACCTCAACTCCAACTCTATATATTTGCTTTCGGGGAGAAAAAAATAAAGGAGAAGGATTCATCGCGTTTTACGATACGGAGCCGCCGCCAAGCCATAAAACCTCTCGGGAGGGCTGATCTGGAGTCCGTTCGGGGCTCCGGAGAGGGGAATCCATCGCCATCATAATCATCAACCTTCCTCCATCACCAATTTCATGATGCTCACCGCCGTGCGTGAGTAATTCCATCGTAGGCTTGCTGGACGGTGATGGGTTGGATGAGATTTATCATGTAATCGAGTTAGTTTTGTTAGGGTTTGATCCCTAGTATCCACTATGTTCTGAGATTGATGTTGCTATGACTTTTCTATGCTTAATGCTTGTCACTAGGGCCCGAGTGCCATGATTTCAGATCTGAACCTATTATGTTTTCGTGAATATATGTGAGTTCTTGATCTTGTCTTGGAAGTCTATAGTCACCTACTATGTGTTATGATGCGGCAACCCCAAAGTGGCAATAATCGGGACCACTCTCGGTGATGACCGTAGTTTGAGGAGTTCGTGTATTCACTATGTGTTAACGCTTTGGTCCGGTACTCTATTAAAAGGAGGCCTTAATATCCCTTAGTTTCCGCTAGGACCCCGCTGCCATGAGAGGGTAGGACAAAAGATGTCATGCAAGCTCTTTTCCATAAGCACGTATGACTATATTCAGAATACATGCCTACATTACATTGATGAATTGGAGCCAGTTCTGTGTCACCCTAGGTTATAACTGTTACATGATGAACCGCATCTGGCATAATTCTCTATCACCGATCCATTGCCTACGAGCTTTCCATATGTTGTTCTTCGCTTATTTACTTTTCCGTTGCTATTGTTACAATCACTACAAAATACCAAAAACATTACTTTTGTTATCATTACCTTTTGCTACCGTTACCACTATTATCATATTACCTTGCTACTAAATACTTTGCTGCAGATATTAAGTTTCCAGGTGTGGTTGAATTGACAACTCAGCTGCTAATACTTGAGAATATTCTTTGGCTCCCCTTGTGTCAAATCAATAAATTTGGGTTGACTACTCTACCCTCGAAAACTGTTGCGATCCCCTATACTTGTGGGTTATCAAGACTATTTTATGGCGCCGTTGCCGGGGAGCATAGCTCTATTCTTTGAGCCACTTGGGATTTATATCTGCTTATCATTATGAAGAACTTGAGAGATCCAAAAACCAAGATTTATCCCTCAACTACGAGGGGAGGTAAGGAACTACCATCTAGCTCTGCACTTGATTCACCTTCTATTTTGAGTAAGCTTGCGACACCTAAGCCTGCTTCTGCTATTGATTCTGATATGTCACATTTTATTGATGATGCCACTTCTGCTATGCATTATACTTATGCTGAAACTGCTTCTATGCTTGATACTACTATGCCACTTGGTGAATTTCTTGATGAACAACTTGCTAGGGTTAGAGGGAATGAAATTATTGAAAATGATAATATTGATGAAAGTGATGTTGAAGACTCTCCCCCTAATAAATATGAATTATTTGTTATTCCTGAGGGTTATGTTATGGGTGAAGAAGCTACTAGAGCTATTTTAGCTTACAATGATAGATATGATCTGAAGAGGTTATTAGCTAAATGGAAACAACAATCCCTTAATGCTAGAATGAAACCTGACCCCGCTTTTGCTACTTCACCTATCTGTGTTACTGATAAGGATTATTTTTTCTCTGTTGATCCTGATATAATTACTTTGGTTGAATCTGATCATTTTTATGGCCATGAATCTGAAACTGTTGTGGCACATCTTCCTAAATTGAATGATATAGCCACCCTGTTCACTAATGATGAGAGAACTCGTTACTTTTATATCCTTAAAATATTTCCGTTCTCATTAAAGGGTGATGCTAAGATATGGTTTAATTCTCTTGATCCTGGTTGTGCGCATAGTCCCCAGGATATGATTTATTACTTCTCTGCTAAATATTTCCCTGCTCATAAGAAGCAAGCTGCTTTATGGGATATATATAATTTTGGGCAAGTTGAAGAAGAGAGTCTCCCACAAGCTTGGGGGAGGCTTCTCCAATTACATAATGCTTTGCCTGATCATCCTCTTAAGAAAAATGAAATGCTTGATATCTTTTATAATGGACTAACCGATGCTTCCAGAGATCACCTGGATAGTTGTGCTGGTTCTGTTTTCAGGGAAAGAACACCGGATGAATCTGAAATTCTATTGAACAATATGTTGACTAATGAAAATAATTGGACACTTCCTGAGCCTATTCCTAAACCAACTCCGAAGAAGAGAGGTGTTCTATTTCTCAGTCCTGAGGATATGCAAGAGGCAAAGAAATCTATGAAAGAAAAGGGTATTAATGCCGAAGATGTTAAGAATTTACCTCCTATTAAAGAAATACATGGTCTTAATTTACCGCCTGTCTAAGGAATGCATAATTTTAATCCATCTCCTATTGAAGAAATACATGGTGTTGATAACCCGACACAGGTAGTAAAGGTAAATTCTCTCTATAGATATGATAAAGCTGAAATCCCATTTACTAAGTTTGCTAGCCCATGCTTAGATGAGTTTGATAAATTTATGGTTAAGCAAGAAGACTTCGATGCTTATTTTGGTAGAGAATTAAAACACAGTGCTGATATGCTTGAACACTTGGGTGATTATATGGCTAATGTCAAAGGTGAACTTAAACTTATTAGTAAACATGCGTCTATGGTTACCACTCAAGTAGAACAAGTACTTAAAGCTCAAAATGATTTGCTCAATGAAGTGAATAGTAAGAATAATGATTTTGCTATTAGATTGGCTACTAGAACTGGTAAAATGACTCAGGAACCTTTGTATCCTGAAGGCCACCCTAAGAGAATTGAGCAAGATTCTCAGAGAAATAATATAGATGCACCTAGTCCTTCTAAAAGGAAGAAAAAGAAAAATGATAGGACTTTGCATGCTTCTAGTGAACCTATTATTGAAACACCTGAGAATCCAAATGATATTTCTATTTCTGATGCTGAAACACAATCTGGTAATGAACCTGAAAGTAGTGATAATGTTAATGATAATGTTCATGTTGATGCCCAACGTAGCAATGATAATGATATAGAAATTGAACCTGCTGTTGATCTTGATAACCCACAATCAAAGAATCAACGTTATGATAAGAAAGACTTTGTTGCTAGGAAACATGGTAAAGAAAGAGAACCATGGGTTCAGAAACCCATGCCTTTTCCTCCCAAACCATCCAAGAAAAAGGATGATGAGGATTTTGAGCGCTTTGCTGAAATGATTAGACCTATCTTTTTGCGTATGTGATTAACTCATATGCTTAAAATGAATCCTTATGCTAAGTACTTGAAAGAAATTGTTACTAATAAAAGAAAGATACCGGAAGCTAAAATTTCCACCATGCTTGCTAATTATACTTTTAAGGGTGGAATATCAAAGAAACTTGGAGATCTAGGAGTACCCACTATACCATGCTCCATTAAAAGAAACTATGTTAAAACTGCTTTATGTGATCTTGGAGCCAGTGTTAGTGTTATACCTCTCTCTTTATATCATATACTTGATTTGAATAAGTTGACACCTACTGAAATATCTTTGCAAATGGCTGATAAATCAACTGCTATACCTGTCGGTGTTTGTGAGGATGTGCCTGTTGTGGTTGCAAACGTTACTATTTTAACGGACTTTGTTATTCTTGATATTCCCGAGGACGATAGTATGTCTATTATTCTTGGAAGAACCTTTTTGAATACTGCAAGGGCTGTTATTGATTGCACCAAAGGCAATGTCACTTTTCATGTTAATGGTAATGAGCATATGGTACACTTTCCAAGGAAACAACCTCAAGTCCACAGTATCAATTCACCCTGGACCGCATCGCTATTGATGATAGTAGGAGCCATCAAGCCTAACGGCGACGACATAGAGGAACTCTCAATGAAAGCACCAATGTCGGTGTCAAAACCAGCGGATCTCGGGTAGGGGGTCCCGAACTGTGCATCTAGGTCGGATGGTAACAGGAGGCAGGGGACACGATGTTTTACCCAGGTTCGGGCCCTCTTGATGGAGGTAAAACCCTACGTCCTGCTTGATTAATATTGATGATATGGGTAGTACAAGAGTAGATCTACCACGAGATCAGAGAGGCTAAACCCTAGAAGCTAGCCTATGGTATGATTGTATGTTGTGATTGTTGTCCTACGGACTAAAACCCTTCGGTTTATATAGACACCGGAGAGGGTTAGGGTTACACAAGGTCGGTTACAAAGGAGGAGATATCCATATCCGTGTTGCCTAGCTTGCCTTCCACGCCAAGTAGAGTCCCACCCGGACATGAGACGAAGTCTTCAATCTTGTATCTTCATAGTCTAACAGTCCGGCCAATGGAGGTAGTCCGGCTGTCCAGAGACCCCCTAATCCAGGACTCCCTCAGTAGCCCCTGAACCAGGCTTCAATGACGATGAGTCCGGCGCGCAGTATTGTCTTCGACATTGCAAGGCGGGTTCCTTCTCCGAATACATCATAGAAGAATTTGAATACGAGGATAGTGTCCGACCCTGCAAAATAAGTTCCACATACCGCCGTAGAGAGAATAATATTCTTGCAAATCCAATTTGCTGACTTGTTTTGGCAGCATGACGTTATGTCATGGCCCGGTGATTATTTGAACCGTTTTTCTTCAACCAGCTCCACACATAACGCGAGGCGGTTTCTTGACATGTCTTGTCAAAGCAGAGATCGTGTTCCCCCAATTGCGGGACTATCATTAATGCGGTCGTGGGTAACCCAACCGTGTCTAGGACTCCTAGATTATAGGCAAGTCCTAAACGGCTACGGAGAGGACGCTTGATATTCACCCTCTTTATAAAGGGACAAGGTTTTTGCTTTTTCCCTCTCGTGCTCAATCGAACCCTTCCCCCGCCTCAAGTTCCAACACCCAAAGCCCAGGTTAGGTGCTCCAGATCTTCAATCATGTCCGGATCCAGCCTTCAAGGCCGATGGATGCCCTCCTCCGTGACGGAAGAGGACATCAAGAAGTTGAGGGAGGCCAAATACCTGACCGCCGAGGTTTCGCATCGGCTTCCTGCTCGAGGGCAGGTCGTCCCTACTCCCGAACCCAACGAGAACATCGTGTTCATCTCCCACTTCCTCCGAGGCCTAGGCCTCACTCCGGATCCCTTCGTCAGGGGTTTGATGTTCTATTACGGGCTAGATTTCCACGATCTAGCTCCGGACTCCTTTCTCCACATCTCGACATTTATTGTCGTGTGTGAGGCCTTCCTCCGCATTACCCCTCACTTCGGCCTGTGGCTCAAGACCTTTGAAGTGAAGCCGAAGATGATCGAGGGGCAACATGCAGCATGCGGAGGTGCATCAATACGCAAGATGGCAGGAGCTCCATGGCCGAAAGGTTCCTTTCCGAAGGTGTCCGTATTATGGCAACGGGAGTGGTTTTACATCACAGCTCTTAGAAGTGCCAAGTGGGCGGCTGCCCTCGCTTTCCGCTCGGGCCCCCCACCATGACTAATGTCATGGATTAGCAGAGGTCTGAGCTGGGGTCCAGCCAAGGACGTGCCTATGCTGCAAAGCCGCATTCGAGATCTCTTCGAGGGAGATTTTAATTTGGTCATGGTAATACAAGTTATGCTGGTTCGTCAAGTCCAGCCTTGCAAACGCCGACCCCTTCGCTTGTGGGAGTTCAACCCAGAAGGACCGCGTGCCATTCAAAGTTTCCTCGGCCTGACGCATGAGGAGATGTACAAGTCATTCTTCGGACCTCAAATAGAGTGTCCGGATGCTACTGAGGACGTGGGCCTGAGCAGTAACCGCGCCGCCGAACAAGTAAGAAATCCTCTAGCCGAACACACTGTCCTTTATTCATCATGAAGTTATTTCTGAGAGTTCGCTCTTTGACCAGGACTGGCTAACAAAGGCGAAGATGATTCGGTGTTTGGCCCCCTTCCTAAGGGTTTGGAAAATCTGGTATTGGAAAAGATGCTCGAGCTCGCACCTTACCCGG